>NC_086252.1:1626056-1929086 GCF_021018805.1 Prinia subflava | reverse complement strand
AAGCCAGGCTCACACACTCTCCAAAATCCCTCAGGCAGGGGCAGCCTGGCAGTGCTGAGCTGGAGCTGCTCGTGCCACGGGCCTGACCTCAGGAGAGCACAGGCCCTCCAGGTTGGGAACTGGCCCCTGCAGCTCCTTCTGTCTGACATAATTATACCTGAGAGGGACAATTTTTGCCTGAGGAATTTGTGATCGTTACTGGCACAAAAGTATGCAGAAGAAAACTTTTTTTTTTTTTAAACTACAGTATCTTTCCCAGCATTTTAAATGTCTGAAAGTCTACCAGCTTACATTTTCTATCACAACAAATTCCTGTTGCCCTTAATTTTTTTCATGTGCACATTGTAATGTCATTTTGTGCGAAGAACTCCTCCAGTAACTTTAGAGCTTGGAAATGTACATTTAAAACGCATTTGGAATAAAGTAGGAGTTGCCATTCTGTATCACATTTAATAGGTTGAGAAAGGGAAAATGCAGAACTAGGATTAAATTCTGCATTAGAAGTTGAATGCTGTGAGCTGCACTTATCAGAGGCTGAAAAACCAGGCATTTGGGCTTTCCTTCCCTTTGAATCACATAGTACTCATGGCTTCTCTCTTTTGCATACTCTAGCATAAAACCATAAAATACAGGGGGTTTTTTGTTTGTTTGGTTTTGGTTTTTTTTTTTTTTTTTTAATTAGCAAAAAATATTACATTAAGCTTATACATTGCCCAGGCAGTGCAAGATATACTGATATCAGCAGTTCAAACATTTACAAATGCAATAGTCTTGCATCCAGCACTTCAATGTGGTTGTCACTTGTGGAATAAAGCAGAATCTACAACAGGAAAGAATTCCGGCCGCAACATATCTCAGGCATTTTCCCATACTTTTAGAAATGTAAAAACAGGACATTTTGCAATTTTAAATAATTTGAGAAGAAAGAACAGTGACTGACTTCCCCATGTTCAAACTGATAAAAATTAAGGAGCTTCCCATGCATTTTCTGGTCACTACAACTTTATTTGACTAACTGACCTTACCTGCTTTGAGCACAGGTAGAAAGATGCAGGTCTCCAAGCAACTGAGTTCCTCAGTATCTATAAATAAAAGAATAAAAGTATTAAAATCCTCAGGGCCGGACAGCTTCCAGAAAAAAAAAAACCACAGTTATATTCAGGTGTTTGCATTTGCATGAGGCTGTCATTCATATTTGTCACAGGTTGATGGGACTGGAATTTCTTGCAATTGCTTGGTCACTTATTGACTGAGGTGATGTCAGGGCAGTTCTCAACAGAGAGATGACCCTAAAAAAGACCCCTGGCACATACTGAGAGAAACAAGCTAAAGGGGAAGATCATGGCCACTGACTGTCCTGCAGCAGGGCTACAAAGAGAGGACTGGACAGTTCAGAGGTACTGATTCAGCTCTGCAGAGGAGAAACAGCTACAAAAACTCAGTGGCCCTGGATTAATTTTTGACTGAAAGGAGCAATATCAGCCTCCTTTAATCCACCACCTGGGCAAGGCAGGCTCAGCAGGGCAAAATGCACCGTCCCTCTCGATGAGCAGCAAACAGCCTTTCCACTTTGCTCTGCCCACTGCCAACACAGGTATTTTTAATCTGCAATTTATTTCTGTCTGTCAAAGGTGAAAAGCATTAAGCAATTAATTATTTGAAGTGATTTAAGAGACAGCTGGAAGCCAGGGAGACTTCAAAAAGTAGCCGATTGTTATTAATTCATGTGGTATTCATTAATGTGTCATTAATGATGCTGCTTTCCTTGATATTTGATATAGAATGCAACACTATTGTAATTTCTCTGCAATTTAACAACTGCTAAAGAATATTTCCTGAAATCTGAGAGCAGTACAGATGATTTCAAGCTAACATTTAACACTTTATGCAGTGTCAGGGGTATTCTGCACCAGAGTATTCTTCCTCAGCATACTTGGAGAAATCCAGTCTCCAGCTATGACCTGTCAAAAGGCTTCCCTACCCCATCCAATGAAGTACCAAGTGCTACATCAATAACCAAAGACCTTGTCCATAAAACTTAGATCAGGAAATATCTAAGTTAGATCACCCTTCTGTTCCAGCCCATAAAACTTGTGGATGCTGACATCCAACATGTCAGCAAATTCCCTGGGCAAGCAAATGGTGATCCCAAGAGGATCCTTCAGCTGCAGATGTCTACAATAAAGGTACTGTTACCTTCCCACACTTTACACTGTCAGCATTAACTTTGCATCTCAGGCTTTTGTAAGATATTTATGCACCCACTACATGTTGGAGCCTTTTAACAATTCACTCTTCACAGTTACACAGGCATATATTTACTGTGTAATCTGCATTCCCCTTCCCACCAATATATTATGTTCAATGAAGCTGAAGTTCATATACTTGCTAATAGAAACCACATTTTTTAATCTAAAGACCATGAATATATAGTACAATTCCTGGCAGAATCTTAAAACATTGAAGAAATACAGCTCTATTTTAAAATTAAAGAACTCCAAAGACAATTTCCTGCTCTTGGGTCTGATCCTGTGAAAGGCACCACACCCACACAAGGATCACCTGAGGGCTCTCAGTCCCTCCCAGTATCAGGTTATTATTGCTCAGAGAGCTCTGCAGGCAGCATCCACATGATGTCCATGGAGAGAAGCTGCTGTCCACAAAGCCTGCCTGACTACAGGGCTTCCCAGACCACTTGACTCCCCAGCTGACCTTTCAAGCTTTTCCATCATCCCACAAAGGCTCTGTGGTTGGGCCACACCAGGCTTGCCTATTTTAATCCTTGTTTCTTCATGTTAGCTCCAGAGGAGAGCATTAGGCACTGATAAACAAACACCTCATTGTGGCTCCTGTCATAGACCAGGCTCAGCCGTGCCCCTGATATTATCAGACCAAACAATGGATAAAGAGCTCCTGCATGACAAAGCACACACTGTTTCACATTGTGACAGAGTTCACAGTTTGAGATGCACAGGAGCTTTATTTTTCCCCCGAAAAGAGACAAAAGTTGAATAAAAAAATGCTGTCTAAGAGACAAGTGCTGCATTATGGTAGAGTGGGATTTGAAAATAGGTCTATTAATTTGAAAATAATAAGTCTCTTAATTTTCAAAGACCTTAAGCTCCAAAATGTTCCCCTAATGTAACTTGGACCTATCCTTGTCAAAGAAATTACAAAGATGCCTGCATAGATCTCCCACACCTCACCAAAGTGAAAAAGGCTCTGCAGTCTCTCCACATTTCCCAATTGATCATGGAGAACAGAAGCATCCAAGTTCAGAGACCCTGTTCCTGATGTATTTCTAGCTAATCAAAAAGCTGGAGTTCCTGGGAATCACACAAGTATAATACTTTCTGCTTTAAAATATTTAGACCAGTTGAAAAGTTCCCATTCCATATCCGCCTTTCTATTGTCTGCAGCTCGAAGATGAACTGGTTTAAATACACAGTAAGATACACCTTTGTGAACACCACCACATTTCTTCTGGAATGCATCAATATGCTCAGCAGTCCAACTGTGTGAAAGGCTTTCAGGAATTCTTTCTTTTTTTATGGAATGGTGAAGAAATAGCTGATTGATGACTAGTGAAAAGATAGGATCAACAAAATATTTAATGAAATATATTTCAGGTTCAAAGTGAAGTTTCTGAGTTGGTAGTATTTTAGAAAGAGACCTACCAAGCCCATATATGTCTCACAATAAAATTGGGATGAGCAAAAATGATTTATAGAAGTAAAATAAGCAGTCTCTTTTTTGAATCTATTGTGTCTTTCAGGATACAAGTGTCTTCTGTTTGAAAACCTGCTGGATGAACTTAGAAATCTTAAGATCAAACATGTTTTTCTTCTTCATATTCCAAATACTTTTAGAGGAAATAATTTTTCCACTTCCAATCATTAAGTGACACATTAAACAAGAATAGGATACAGGTGTACAAAATTATCAGTAGCACCATTCTTATTCAAACTTATTTTCCCTTGTTTTCTCACAGATCACAGAACTGTATCAATGCAGGCCCTGATCCTTCTCCCAAAGGTCTTGCTATTGAATTTCAACTAGGACAAAACTAAGCAGTGGGGGGAAGAAAGCAGTGAAACGGGAGCAGAAAGAAGATAGGCAGCAACTATAGTAGAGATAAGAATAGATGGTCACAGGCTAACATAGTGCATAATTTAATGGCTTTCTTGAAATGCTGAATTCCTTTTGGGGGCAGATCAAGTACCTGCATAATAACTTTCTGTGATGTTGGAAGTGACAAGCACCTTAAAATATGTATGGAATATTGGAAGAATGAAGAAAAAGTGAAAAAAAAAAGTGAGTCTGATTATTATGCCCCAGTAGTTTTTCTTTTATTTCAAGCAGACTGTATCTGACTGGATTCTTACTGTCTGAAGGCAAAAAGAATAGTCCCACCCTGACCACATTTCACTTTTAGTACCATTAGATCTGGGTAGCCTAAATCTTAAGGCTTCACAAACATTTCAGATGGTACATATTACCTATGGCACAGTTCATAAAGCATAAATATCACTAGTAGTGTGCTAGAGTACGCCAGATTTTTTTCATGACACAAATATGGTGCACTACTTAAGCAAGATTAAGGAGCACGTAGCTAAGTGTTCACTCATCAGGCCTGCTGTTCCAAATGATTGCCTTACTTACACAAAGGGGTTTCTTTTCCTCTTTGAAATGGTTAATATTTGATAGTTTCCTCCCATGAATAAATCACTCGGCTGTAGTTATAAAATGGTGTGCTACAAAATCTAAATCTGAAGGCAGATGAAGACCTACAAAATTCTGCCCAGCAGATTATAAGGATTTAAAATATAAGGCACAAATCTGGATCACTCCTCCAGACCTAGTTTAAACCATGTCTGCTGCTGTCTTAAACTACCCTGCACGCAGTTTGGCAAGTGTGCAGAAATAGCGTGGTAAGCGCTCTAGGAATGGCCAAAGGAAATTTTTTAGGGTATAGTGAATTGTGAAGTGGGACCTCAGCCTGATGAAAGGACTGAGAGTATGTCTATGTGTAGGTTTGTATTCGGTTTTTGGATAAGAGAGAGTCACATGCTTCAAAATATTGGAATACATTCTTAAGTAATGCAGAATAGAAACCTCAGTAGTTCCATACTTGTATTATCTCCATATGAACTGGCACTGCTTTTGAAAGTCACCTTTCACTCCTCTGTACTGCACTGTCATGGTTTGGTCTTTAATCCTCATTACTCTTCTGTTTTATTTGGGATATCTTTTTGAGATCCTCATATAGCCCCAAAGCATATTAATGTGATATAAAGTTGTTTATAACAACTTCAGACCATCCTACTTTATTCTCAGAATGGTGAAACAGAAGGAAGCCAAACTTGTATCATAGGTTAATAGACTGGAAATTTGGAGAAAATAAAATCTTATAGTTTTATCTCATGGAATTATCTTTCTAGAAACACTTTTTGGCAGCTCAAGTACTCTTAAGTTCATCATTATTTACCATTGTATCAGAAATTAGTGTGGTAGGATGCTCAACAGATACCTGCAGAGAGAGCTAGTTGGGATTTCATATAACTAAATAAAGTTTATTAAATAAAGAACTAAAATATGGGCATCCACCTGCTCCGGCATGAGGTTCTCCACAGGCTGCAGGTGGATCTCTGCTCCACCTCCATGGGCTGCAGAGGCACAGCTGCCCCACCATAGTCTGCACCACGGTCTGCAGGGTGTGCTGCACCAGTGCCTGTGCAAATTCCACCTACAGTACTTCTGCTTTCCAAATAAATGGAGTGCTTAATAGCAGAAACTCTTAATTAGGAGACAAATGTTTAATTTACCCTCAGAAGTGGATTCAATCCTCTGTGACCTAGCAAGTCCTTCTTTAATGTGCAAAGAATATGAGGGATTATTTTGTGAACTGTGTGCACTAAGTGTTCTTTTTTCTTCAACCCCACTATGAACTCACTTTCCCCTTACAGTGGAATATATTTCTTTGTTCAAATTCAAGATTAAGAATTGGATTTCACACCAGTACAATAACAAATAAGCTCAGAGTATCAATGGAGTTATGTTGGACAGCAGAGGTAAAACCAAAATCTGTCCTATTTTCTGAGCCCGTATAGTATTATCATTTATCTTGTCTTTGCGTAGAGTAATCAGGTTGTCAGTGGGTACATTATTGTAAAGCAGATGGGTAATAAAACTGTCCACAGTGTCCCTCCGGAATTTCATATTTGCTTTTGGAAAAAGAAATTCTTTAACCTGCCACTTCAGGCTTGGGAGAAAAGCTTTCTCAGTTTCAAGTATACAGGATCATATTTAACACCTGCGACTTTTCAGTTCCAATGTTGTCACAGAATTACGGGTGGGAGGAATGCTAGTGGTGGAGTTTCATCTGAAAAAAATGGACCTTACTGCGTTGATAGATGGCTTTTAAACTTTTAACTTTCAGTTCTGGTTTTATATTGCCTGAGAGGGAATACTGTGTTGAAGATAATACAAATTGTCCTGCCCTTAGTCCTTTAGGATCCTATCCTTCATACTCATAGCCATGCATGCTGCAGCATTTCAGCTTTATGAAAGAAGTACTAATGGAAAATTTTCCCACCTTCCCATTTATTGTAGTTTTAACAAGAAAAATAACCAACATCAAGTAACAAGTGAAGGGATGAGAGGAAAAGGCCTCAAGCAGTGCCAGGGTAGGTTTACATTGGGTATTAGGAGAAATTGCTTTGCTAAAGGGGCTGTCACTGAGACAGGCTTCCCAGGGTGGCAGTGGAATCACTGTGCCTGGAGGTATTTGAAAAATGTGGATGTGGCATTAGGGACAGGTTTAGTACTGGACTTAGCAGTGCTGGGTGAACAGTCAGACTCAATGATCTTAAGGGTCTATTCCAGCCAAAATGATTCTATGCTTCTATGATCAAGTTCTACCAAGATCTGCATTTTTTGTGAGATAATTTTCCCCCCTGCCTGGTATTGAGGCTCCCTTCACTTTTGCAAAGCAGGCCTCAGGCTCCTTGCCTCAGCTCGTTGGGTACTGGCAAGCCCAGGAGATGAATGAGCCACCCCTGAGGAGTCAGTGACAGGATCCTTCAGGTACATGAAGGGGAACAGGCCCCTGGCCCTAGCAAACCAAACATTTGCAATAAGAAATGGGTCTTGACAAAATCGTTCACGATCCTAAGGGGAGAGAAGAAATACACTTTTATCTTTGAGTCTGGCAGAAGGGAAGTAAGTAACCACTCCTACAGGGCAAGTGGCCCTGGAGAGCTGCCCCAGTAGCTTGGGAGGAAGATGATACTGGCATGGGGCTTAGGTTGTTTGCCATAGCATTTATAAAATCTCCTGGCAAATGTTAGTGGAGTGCTGACTTCACTGTAACGCCCTTGGCTGCTTGGTCTCACAAACAGCCTAAATGGTCTGGGGTTTATTACAAGACACGTATTTATTAAACAAATAGGATAAAGATGTGTGTGTTTCCTCTCATTTGAATTAGTAGGAATTTCCATGGAAATCTTGCTAGTTTAGTGTTTGCCTTCTGTTTAGCAGTTCTTAGTGACACTATAAATGTGTGTTATAAATAGGTCTGAATAACAGGATAGAAATTTCCACCACCTTTCCAGCATCTTTTCAACACTTTCTGCAACTATGTCTTTTCAGAATATTTCCAATGTATTCCAAACAAAAAGCACCTACTCCTTAACTGAGTAGTATCCCAAATTTAGTGTATCATGGTCAAATCCTTAGCCATAACCACTGACCACTTCCATCCACAAAAATGGAATAATGATAATTTACCATAGCCTAAGATGAGGCAATGAATTTTGGATCTATGCCAGAATTTTATGTGTAGATAATAGGAGTAGTTTTACAATAAATTTTGATCGTCGTCTGTATGTAGGACTTTCAAAATATACAGGAAGCTTTGGAATGGGATGAACATTTAAGAATAATTTTATTTGAGATCCACTGATTGAGAAACTGGCTGTTATTTGCCTGGCTATTTATACAGAGCTTGAAGGGGAAGTGAATTTACTTTTGGACATCTGAAACATCTCTGCAAACACTTCCCCTGAAAAATACTGGTTTAATTTTGTAAGAAAAGTAATTTCACCTCTTTCCTTACCCAAACCTGTATGGATAGGTTAGGGATACTCAAAGTACAAAGTCACCACCCCAATCTTCCCTAGACAAGGCAAATTAGAACAGATCGGTGTCAACTACTGGAACAGATGTTTACAGCAACTGAGCCTGAAGATGCAGACAGACCAGCTCTCCTCCAAGATTTTGTAAGACAGTCAAAGGTACTGCTGTTGCTTTGAGACCTCTTTGGTTCTTTTATAATCTCTAAGCTGTTTCAGCAGTCATACCTTATCAAATCAAGTAATTCCTTGCTTTCAAAACATTCCTGGCTACCTTGGAGGATTTTTTTTATGATTTTAACCCTTTTCTTTGGTGCCTTTTGCAGTATATTTCCTGGGAGCGTGTTCCAGACAGCTGACAGACTTGCCAGATAGGATTCTGGTGAATTTGGTGATTTGCATTGACTTATACCAAGAATTCTGAAGTTCAAAGGGGCAATATAATTTCCTCTTCTAATACTGTATCTGTACATACCAGCAGGATATTTTCTGGGACACAAACAGATGAACAGGTCAGGCAGATTTCGGCTAATGAAAACCAAACTCTTCTAGTAAGTGCCCCATCTTTGCCTAAAGGTTTGTCTCTTGGATAAAAAATTCAGATGTCCAATGGTTCTCATTATTCTGTGTGAGAATAATGCTTTTTTTGTTATTTGGGATAAATTTGGGATAAGTTTTAGTTTCTTTATTTTTATTTTGGTTACATTGTTCAAACATTAATCCCTTATTAACTATTGTCTAGAATAACTGAATGTTTCTTAGATAAATCTCTATTTTTCTTAATTCCATCAACATGAAAACTATTTGTTTCCATTTGGCACTGCCTGAAGGGAGGTGTGGAGCAGAGGGAGATGGCTTAGGAAAAAGAGAGGGAAACAACTGGGGTGCAAATAAGAGGGGATAAAAAGTGTGTTTTAGACCTGTGATGAGGGAAAATGGAAAAGACAGACCTGGCTGTGGGTCTGATCACAGACTGAGGCCATCAGTGGGCAAGGGTGTGGAAAAATGCCTGTTGGATAGATGACAGAGTTGCTCTTGGGACAAATAATTAGGTCAAATGTAGCTGTGAACACCTACCATGACCAGTTTCATGTCTGTTCCCTCTTGAAAGAAATTTAAACATGGGCCAAGACGCACTCAGCCTTGATCAGAAATGGAAGAAATGTCTATTTTTCGAATCAATTCTTTGTTTGTTTTGTGTGGATTTCTTAGTATATTATTATTAATAAACTTTTTTGAGATAGAAGTTACTTAAAACTTAAGAAAAGCCCAGGAGCAAGGCTCCAAATTTACACAACGGAATCCTTTTTCTTTCAGATTGAGAAAAAAGCATCAAAAAGATATTTAAGATAGTTTGAAAGATGATGAGGAATAGGTACGGAAATACAGGAGTCACATAATTCTTCTGAGCAATTTTGCTGCTTTCCTTGGCACTGGCAAGAGGAGGGTCTTCACTCCTGACTGAAGCATTTTTAAATGGATTTTTTTCAAGGGGGAGAGTAGGAAGAGTTCCCTGGCATGTACTCAGCAGACAACATTTAAATGGATCTCATGGGTTTGAGCCTTTGAGTGCTATAAGCAATTCTCATCCTTTTGACTTTTCACAGCCTTAAATTCCCAATTTTAGCTTGCTGCCTGGGGGATCCAGACAAGGAAATCTTGGAGCAAATTGTGATCTGGTTGCAGTATCCCACTTTGTCCTTTGTGATCAGATGAGACCATCATTCAGAAGACAATACATCAGGATTTTCCTTCTATTCTACCACAATAATTCCTGTTCCTGAGAGCCTGCGTAACAATAGCACAGAATTATTCACTATGGTTCCTGTTGCCTGACTTCAAGTACAAAAAACCCCATTTTTCCCAGATCTTTTTTATTCTCAGTTTACAGTAATTTGCAGCTTAGTTATTCATGCTAGGCTAGACTGAATTATTTACCTTTTTCCAGGAGTTCCTATTTTTTTTTTTCTTTTTTATTAATCTCACCTGAAATAATTAGAAAATAGCACAGGAGAATTGTAAAAACAGTATTAAAAATTAGGTGAATTGAATTTATGCCTTGTTTTAGAATAGTGTGTGTTATTGTAACGTGCAATTATATTGGTTAAAAAAGACCTCAACTCCCCCCAGGTTACAGATTGATTTCATGGTTGTTTTGTAAGCTATTGCTCTGCTTCCTGGGGTATCTCTCAGGCTCTGTTCAGCACGGAATCCATTATAAACTACACATTCAGATAGATGAAAGGTATTATAGCAAGATTAACTTTGCTGCTATTGAGTGAATAATGATTTATAATTATTCCTTTTATGATGTTGAAGTTAGCTGGGCATGTGCCTACCAACCCATTTCCTTTTGTTCCTGGAGGTGTTGCTTTTAGCAGCGGTGGTTCCAGACATCTCTCAAACAGCAGATTTAAATGAGAGCTGCAAGCACACCCTTGCTGGTCACAGCTATCATCTACAGATTTTTACATGTGATTTACAGTCTTTTGTACCCTATTTATTGCCTGAGTTAAAGTGAAATCATCAACACAAAGAGACAGTCACGAGTTGCTCTCTATTCCTTGCTGGGGCACTCAAATGAGAATGAAGAACCTAAAAAAAGAAAGTGTAAACATGAGGAATGTTTAGAAATAAGCTAGAAAGCTATAGCCATAAAAGTTACTTATTATCTTCCTTTTTTTAAACATTACTGAATCACTTCACTGTTTAAAAGACAAGTCCCCAGCAGATATGAAGCAGCATTGCCTTTTATCTCCAGAACATCACCTGGTCAATGGTAAGTGATGGGAAGTAAAAGGTAAATGAACACAAAAAATATGCAAATACAGGCAAAACTTTGGTGAGTTTTAGTAAAGGGTTCTCCCTGATCTCTGGTTTTCCTTGTTTCACCTCTTCCCTACCTTCTGTGAATCATAGTCACATTTCTCTCTAAAGTATTTTAATCTCTTGTCAGTAGTAATTTCTGCAATTGTCAAAGCCTTGCTACTCCTCTCTTCCTTCTGTTCTTGATGTTCCTCAAAACGTGTCTCCACATTTTCTGCTGGATGTACCTCAGTTTTGGTCCCTACAGAAGAAAGGTTTTGCCATGGGACACATGGTCCTGGCCTTATTAAATCATCTATTTTGTCTTTTTTCTTGCTTCCATTAACAATGAGTTGAGAAAAATGAACAAACAGCCATAGATGGACAAGATTATATTTTCAGGAAAATGCTAATATAATTACACAGAGATTCCAGACTGAAAACACCTGACAGTTTTCAACTGCTACATATACAAAGCCAAACTGCTTTCTTTGGGAAACAAAGGTCATAACCTTGTCAAGCAAAAGCAGAGTTTAATGGTAAATTCAGGATTATTACTTCTTGCTCTGGAATCCCGGCTCCATCGAGTCTGAGTTCAGTTGCTTCTTCCTGAAAGTCTTTTTAAAGATGAGAATATAGCTAAGAATAGATCCCCTCATGAGAGACAATATCCTAAAATTATGCTGAGTTTTCAAGGTATACTTCACAATGTGGAAATAATGGAAAAAAAATAGTGCTGAAAAGATAGGAAGAGTATTCCTAAAAATCTTTCATTCAAAAAACTATTATTCTACAGAGGAAGAAAGTATTGTCACTTATGAAAAAATGAGGCAGAGAGGTGAGCACCTCTTTTCACACAAGCCAGCTGCAAAAGAGCTCTGGATTGTGAAAGGCAGAGTGTGCTGCTGGAGCTACGACTGCATTTCCATGCTGGGAGTAACAAATCCCTCTCTGAGGCGAGGGTGAGCTAATAGTGTGAGAGAAGGAAAAGCCCTGGTGACTCTGAGTGGAGGTGACTGCTCCTCTGTGCATTCCTGTTAGAGCGCCAGTTGTTTGCTTTGACTGTGCTTTCTTATTTCAAACAAAGGATATCAACAGCTTTAGATTCCAAAGCTTTGCCCTGCTCTGTGAACAAATAAATTGTACCACACTTAGCACATTGAAAATTCATAGAATTTGTGAAGGCATAGGCTTAAGGCATGCTTGCCATTACTCTCTGCATATTTATACGAGATCTCTAAGCCTGGTTACAGCCGCTGGCTGCACTCAGGTCAACAGCATCACATAATAATGTTGAACTGTATTAAATGAATAAATAACAGATTTTAACAGTGGGGTCCATTTGAAGAAGGGGTCAGCAGCATTAAGCTAAGGGCAAAATTATTCTCAGACCGTCACAGTACATCTACATTTCTATAATCCAGCTTCCTAATGTACTAAGAGAAAAACAGAAGTGCTGTGCTGATATGAGACAAGTAATGAACAAATCTACCTTGAAAATAGATCTGATTAATTTTTTCCTTCCCAGAGAAAACAACATCTTTTCTTTTTGAGAAAAACTGAATTTCAATTCATGTTTTTGTTCTAAATCCATTCTTCTGTGCTGATAATATTGTATGCATTATTAATTCTGAGTGAGATACTCCAGGCAGTCTAGAATGACATGAAATAACAGCTGTGAAGGTATAACTGAATTATAGCTGTTCTAAGACAACTGTCCAACTATTTTTATTCATCCCACCAAGAATGCTGATTTAGAAGTAAGGCCCTTTTAAGACTCTTGAAATGCCTTTAAGCACAACTCTTTAAAGCCATTTTTTTGTACTGAGAAACCTTCTGATGTCAAATTGGAATGTGGCACATCTTTATTCATTGCCCAGTCGTTTCAAGAAAGAAATAATAATTAATAATATTACCTCAAATATTGTGTGCATAGTCAGCCTGAGATTTTCTGTCCAAATAATTCATAATATAAAACACTATGGAGAAATGCTCCTAAAATCTGAATTCCTGAGATTAATGGCATGATTCTGACTGAGCTGAAATAAATTGACTTCACTGACTTCCCCTCAAAATCTTCTTCAAAAACAAGTAAAAAAAAAAAAAAGACAAATACAAGAGAAAAAAAAGTGACACAACTAGAAATCTGATGAGCTGCTTCAATACTAGCTCTGATTACAATCAGTCTTTTGATTGCAGAACTCAACCACTTACTCTAAGGTGATATACAAGAATAGCAAAGAACACTTTGTGGTCCATATCCTATTCATCAACAATTATTTTAACATTAAATTATGGTGCTTGGATATAAAATACAGAGAAAACAGTCCCAGTTCTCTCTCTCTTATTCTTTGTCAGTGTTTAGCCTCTCTGAAGATGAATCTAGTGTGTCAGTGAACTACATAGAAGAGATCCTTCCCTTGATTTTGCTCTCTGGAGACAGAGCAACATGTTCCTTACATTTTTTGAAAATACTTCTTCAGCAGTGTGAGCATGGTCTGAGGAATCACTCGACTGAGTGAGGCTGACTCACATGTCCCAGGAGACCCCTTCAGAAGGAAGGAAAGAGACAGGTGTTTTCCATCTTCAGTGAGCATTAGCTTAAGGCTTTCCCATTCACAGGCTGCAAGCTGCAGCCCTTCCTTGCCTCTCCGTGTTCTGGATAGCAATTTTAACAGGCAGATGTAGCAGCCTGTTAATTTGCATTACTGTTGCTTCAACTCTGTGACCTTTCTGCACCCTGCAGTCCAAGGCTCTGGGCTGTGCTCCTGGCACATGATGGATTTTTCATGATGGATGAGCTGGGTGAGCGAGAAATATGTCTGGCTTTGCCAAAGCCACACATCATCTGTGGCTGAGAGACAAGAAAGGATGTAAAGTTTCATTTATTAGTGCTGCTGAAACTGAGAAACAGCAAGATCTTTTATTCTGGTATTAAGGGATTGCATTGAAAAAAAGTACAAAGCATGCAAGTAATTCCCTTTCCTTCGGGGGTGGGAGGTCATTAACAGCTATTCCCAAGCCTGTAATAAAGTTGTTTATGTTCACCCTCTGGCTAGCACTGTTCTGGAGCTGCCCCCAGTCCCTCATCATTAGACATTATCCAATGCTTTAATGAATAATGCTCTCACACCTAGGAAGGTAAGGTATCATAGGCAAGGCACCGGTTGACACAGTTCAAACCAAATTGAGTTAAAAGAGACCTGTGAAAACATATTTTATCTTTACAACTGAGCACAATCTGCTGAAGCAAGGGATAACCTTTTAACAGGTATTAATGTGCTAATCTGCTATTGAAATTACATCCACAGTCTCTTCAGAAATTATGACCTCTTGTATTTAAATACATTTCTGCTGCAAAATAAAACATATGTTTAGTGATAGGGTATAAAAACCTCTTGATTTTCAAACTGTATAAACAGGACTCAGATTATTTACACTTTCACAGGCATAATTTTGTACTGGAGTTAATAGCAGGTTAAAATGGCATTAGTTAACCACCTATTTCTCTAATTTGCTCACACAGAAAACACATGGTGAAATTTTATAAATATACAGTGGTTAATATTAGATAAGAACTCTTTGAAAAATTCTGGTCCAAACCCATGTTCTACAACTAGTAATTTAGTAATTCACAAAGCTATGCACATGCAAACCACTAACTCGTTTTATAGATCAAGCATAAATCAGGTTTCTTGAGCAGGCCTTTAAATATCAGGCTGGAGACACACTTTAAAAGGTCAGAAAATAACTCTCCTAACAGCACTGATCTTATTTGGAAAGGCAGGTTATTTCCCCTCTCCAATGACCAAGAAGTAGTTTCACGGTAATTTACAGCGTTTCAGGAAGACAGGAAGTAAGGGAAACCCAAAGGAAAAATTACATCCCTGTGCCCTGCTGGTCATGAGCTCCATAAAGAGGGGACACTGGCTAAAAAGAAGAGAGCTGAATGTGCGGCAGCTACTTAATGGCGAAGGATGAACTTGGCAATTCCTTGCTGTCCCTTTCCATGGCATTAATCACTTGCCTTTGTGGGAACACCATCCCTGGGATTGCTGAGGGTAAGGACATTAGGCAAGGTTTGATAATTAAAAAAATACTTTTGGACTGAACTCTGAAAATAATTCCACGTCCATGAATGATCTTTTTCTACATTTGGAACAGTACCCTCAAATTCAGACTTTTTAGGTATTTTTGCAGAATTCACAGGAATATAATTGCTGAAGTAAATATTGAATATAAAACTTCTTTCCTGTATATTTTTTTGAAAAGTATGGACACTTTGAGTTTATTGAGTTCACAGAAGTTTTTTTATGAAGTTAGACGATATCATGAAGCTTAACTAGGTTTTGCTGTTGTATTACAGGTTTGGCTAATAACTACTAAATTTCTCCAGATCAGGAGAAGAAGAGGAAACCCAGGCTGAGACTTCTATGCAAACAACTCATAATTACAGCTCACATCAACCAAAATCAGAAAAGAGGAGTGGGAAACAGTACAAAAAATTCAGGCATACTAATAATGGCATAACAGGAAAATTAAAGAGCAGAGGATAGTTTATATATATAATATGCATATATTTATTTGTAAAGAATAATAAAGAAATAAAAAATTATTTTAAAGTAAGTTTAATTATAAATAAAGTATGATTATCTACAAACAGTGTCAAGTCACCTTTAAATATTTTTCTGGAGATTATCTGTAAGGTTATTCAAATGCATGGGAGTTTTCAAATTTGGATATAGATTTCAACCTAGGCAGCCCAAAGACATTGAAAAGTCTGTGTAGAGGAAGTAAAAATGTATCTTCTCTGGAAGATGGAAAATGCTGAGTTTTGAAAACTGCTTTAGTTTTTTGCAGTCTCTGTTCCCTGCCAATACCCCCTTGCCATGTCCTCATGCCCCCAAAATCCACACAGCAAGTAAAACACTCAGCAAGAGGATAACCCTGTGTAAGTTTTATCTCCAGAGCTGGACTTGTGCTGCCTGGGGCCATCGGTGCCATGTAGTAGTGATGATTTTGGCCTGGAGAGTGGGTCCTGGGCCTCCAGTTTTCCTGACAGACATCGGTTTCTCAAGCTCAGCAAACTCTGTATCAAGGCGAGTTCCAACACAGAATTTTTAAAATTGCCTCTTAATTACTGTAGTTATGCTAAGAATAGAGAAGAGTAGCAAAACATCATTGCTAATGAAAAGTCATTGAACTAGCAAGACAGATAGATGCTTTTAATTCAACGACTTGAGATGCCAGAAGATTTTCTCATCTAGGCATCTGGGAATTAAAACCTTACTGAGCATAATTAAAGTGTTTGTCTGCCCTAACCTATAAAAGGTTTATCCACAATGCCAGTTACCATCTAATGAGACAGGATATCTGCCAAAGAGAACAGTAGTCTATTTTTCTCCTGTATCTCTGCGAATATCATCTTCACAAGTAGTTGGAACAAAGGCAAATAATCAACCTCCTATTATTATAATTGTTTGTATAAAAGGGTTGCAGTTAAAGACTCATTATATAAATCAGCAGTCTATTTATGCTGTTAGTTATCAGGTGTGCAATTATGCACATTTATTCCCTTGAGTAACTGACCTTAGCCTTAAGTGGATGCCCTCTCCATCATGTTTACTCTGCTATTCTTTCCCATCCTCTAAACAAAATAACAGATCTATAAATCAGAGACATTAAAAGAGCTCCAGAAAGACGCCAGGCTGTTTTTCAGCCTTCCTGCTCTCCAAATTGTGCAGTTGCAGACTGCAGGGTGACGTCTCAAGGGCTATTTATTTTATTCCCTTTTGTCTTTGCTCTGCCACCTTTTTTAATTGTCATGGATGTGTGATTTTTAGGATTAGCTGGCCAAGTCCAAGATGCAGTTTCTACAATGTAAAAAGATGTAATAGCCCTGCTGTGATTACCTAAACCAAGAGAACTCTATGATATACAGGCAGGTCAGCTTTAATACAGCTAAAGTGTCAGCATAGACTTGCAGTCAATTTACCTGCCATTTAAATGTGAAGGACAGGATTTGGGTAAATAAGAAAGAATTCAAACTGCTCCTTTAACATAACTTTCTTGAGAAATTGAAACTAGAATCCTGTTATAATAACTCTATTTTCCTTATTTATGTAATATTTATATAAACCTTTATGTATGATGTCAGCGTGGGAATCCTATTTTCTGGTATTCTCTACACACTAGACAACTTATTTTACAAACTTCTGCTCCCTATTGGCAGTAAAACACTACCTTTTTGGTTTCTATTGCATCTGTTGAATTACTCCCTTGAGAAAAGCCACATAAGTAAGAATAAAGCAGGAGAATGAAGCATATTTATCAGATGTGAGATGAGTCTATCCAGGTTGAAAGGATTCTCTTCAAAGCCAAAAAAAAATAAAATCTCCCCCACAAGCTAGCAAAGACTGACCTTAGAAAGTTAATCTTAGCTTAGGAAACATTAAAAAAGGAAAGGAGAAAAAAGAAGAGAAAAAGAAAATACCAGAATTTTTCAAGACTGCATTTCCCATCTTAGGCTAAAGCTCTCCTTTCACGGTGCTGTTTCGAGACCTCAGCGTCTCCACGCACGGCTAGCCCGGGCACTGCGACATGGGACAAGGATCAGTTGGTATGCTGAGTGATGATACTGATTGCTGTGGGTTCTTGTTAAGAGAGATCTTTGGCAGTGGTCTTAAAGTGACGAAGCAGAGGCAGGGTGGGAGGCTGCGAGGTAGCGATGTTTATTGTGCAGCAAGCGTGATCTCTCCCGCCTGCACCTGCTCTCGCAACTGCCCCGAGGGCGGTTCTGCGTACACCTTTATACAGATGGTGTCAGGGAGGGGTAAAGGCGAAACAACCAATAGAGGGAGTTCTAGGGACCGTTAGACAGGTGCAATATTCAACTTTTGCCAACCAGGGGACAGGGAGAAATACAAAATTCGCGGGCTTTCTGACGGACAGAAAACTGACAGTTATGTAACTTGCCTCAGGGGTACACGTGGATGAGGAGGGAACAAAGGAACATATTACAAACTCAATAAACTCAATTTCACACAGCGCCACACTCTCCAGTGAAACAGATTTATACATTTTTCAGTCTGACAAAAGTTACCCTTCCTAAATCAAAGGTTTCTTTCCTACTCAGCACTGTTCTTCCTAAGCATCTAAATTACAAGAGCCTCTATATTTCTTCTATTTGCTTTCATGGGCAAGGCTCTTTCAGTCTTTATAGCAATTAGGTACATCCCAAGCAGTCCCTTGATCCATTTTCTGCTGGGGCTCATAATCCCATGTACCAACACCAACCACCTGCGCTTGGAAAACAACAATCCTTGCTTCAGCAGTGGCCTGGCTGCTCCTTGTTCTCCTCCACTGCAACCAGGAAAAGGGTAGTATCACCAGGATATTACCAAAAGACCTGTTGATAATAAACACTCACGTCATTCCCACAGAGAGTCCTTATGCCTGAGCCACAGCAGCCCTGTGTTTCTCTTGCAGTTACCTCTCTGCTTTGAGGGTACTATGATTGTGAGAATATCTATCATATTAATTCATGACACAGCACTGTGTTTTATAGCTAGTGTCTTCAGGAACAAGCAAACAAACACATTCCACACCTGAATGTTCCAACCATTACACACTGAGATTAAAACATATTTAAAACCTGCCCAAAATTAAACACAACACTTAGGAGTCAAGTTCAAAGCTGTAAACCGTGCAGAGCTGGCTGTGGAGGGAGCCACACCTCAGTGTTCAGGTTTAACACTACCTACGTGCACATCATCCTGCTCCTGAGCTCTGAGCAGGAGCTCCTCAGTCCTGAAAGGTCATAGAGGAGTGCAGATCTATCTCGGGTTTCACCCCATCCTATCTGAAGGTGCTTTTCTTTAAGGCTAAACCCTGCCAGGGGTGAGATCTCAGGGAATATTCCTGTATAAAGTTCCCATATGAAATTTTGCCAAGCTTGTTTTACAGAAAATATAAGCTTGTTTGGTTTTGTGTATGAGGAGACAACTAGAAATTGCTGCTGTCATTTTGTTCTTGCAGTGCATCTAATAGGGTGCCTGTGGGACATACATGTAATGATTTTATTGCATCAAACCGATAGACTGTCTCTTAGTTACCTTGCAACTCCCTCTGAAAGTCTATTTTTGTGCTATCTTGTATATTTTATATTTGCTATTAGTTATAGCGTACATGTGATACTCCTATGTTATTATTCTTTAGTCCATGTAAAGATCAGCTATAGTGACTACACCTACTCTCTGATTTACTGAGTACTCCAGTGCTACCATGTCAATCCTCCCATCATATATCTAAGTTTAATTTTAACTTTTATATAATTTTCCTAGGCTGAAGAACATTTTGTTTACTCCTTGAAACTTCTTCCAAACCTGATCTCCTCAAGTCACTCCTTCTACTTTGCATCACTTCCCAATTCAATACATTCAAATGCCTTGATTATTATAAAAGTTTTGTCCTTCACAAAGTCAGATGGGTTTGGTAATGTTGTTTTACAAAATGATGGCAAATCCCAAGGGTTCAAGCTTGACTTCTTCAAGGGACAAGGTAATGATGTTGAAAATGATTCCATTGTGCTGTCTAAGTATTACCGTTATTAATCAATCCTCAAAGCATATTAGGAATGCTAAAATCTGCTAATACTTATTCTTTAATTAACATTACTGGATTCATGCATTACTTTCAAACTAAAATAAATCCAAAGCTTCTCTAATAGTGTGGGATGTTTTCTGTTCAAAAAAAGTCAGATAAAAATAATATTTGCAAATGCACATATTGCTTCATCAAAGATATTATTAATGTTTTTTTAAAAGTGAGAGTGATACATGACCTCTGTGTATGCCCTGCTTGATGTAAACATTTCCACTGACATCTGTGGGCACTAGGCAAATCTCTGGCCATTTTGTAAACGTGGGTTAAACAAAAATTAGCACAACTGGTATGTTCCAAAGAGGAGACACTGCTATTAGCTAAACAGGGCAAAGGTCCAGCACTCACAGCACAGGCTGAGTGTCCTTCCTAAGCAAACAACAACCATATTTTCATCACATCAGAAGTGAAGGCTTTTCCTATGTCATTGTCAGAAATTATAGATCATTTTGACTGGAGGGGAAAATAAATACAAAAGAAATGTCCTCAAATAGAAGTCGGGAATATAAAATTTTAGTACAAATGATTAATATTTCACAAAATAATTAGCAAGTGAATCATCATCTTATCATCAGGTGTGTCAGGCAGACTCAATAGTAACCTGTCAAAACAGCAGTAGAAAATAAGTGAAAAATGAGATCATATTTAAGTTGTTCAGAGAGGGATACATTACAAAGTCATTATAGTCATCCTAGGAGCAGGCTCACAATTCCAAGATTGCAATATTCAGTTAAAAAAAGAGACTACATGTAACCGAATTTCTTGGAGATCATGGGCATAATGTGCTGTGGAGTGAGATGTGAGCTATCCCAAACTGGGCCTCAGACTAGGCCTCAGACCTGGGCCTGCTACGCCTCACGTTTAACCTACATAGAACTAGATAAGCTTGTGGCGCACGGGAAGCTGGGTTAAGGTATGGGTATCAATAGAATAGGGCAATTACTGGGAAAATGCTGTAGCTGCCTTAAACTGTGAATGTTTACATATTTGCTCACACTCCCCTGCCAATAGAAATGCACCTGTCACTGTAAACTATTCTTATTGTATATAACCGGCCATCTCGTGAATAAAGAGGAGAACGTATGATATGATCATGTTGGTCTGACCTACGTTGCTCGGTCTCCGATCCCACTTATAGTCCCAGCTTCAACTACATATGGAAAGAGTCATTCCCTGTGGCATACGATGCCCACAGAAAGACAAATATTTTAATCACACACACAAGTAACAGCAGATTTATGCTGGTTAAAGTACACTTTAAGAGATCTTGAAATTTCTCTCCACGCTTTCAGCATCATACCCAGGTATGATAGATATACCCTGGAACTGAATATTTGAAGGTGTTCCTCTCCATTTGTCCTCACTATCGAGGCTGAAAAAAGTCTCTCAGTGCTTTGCAAATTCAAGAAAAGAACATTCCCATCACCACTGTGGAAAGTATCCCAGGACTCCTGTTTTTTCCGTAAATTTAGGGATCTGAGAATCCCAGACTGAAATGTTTCATGCATAATCCTTTAGCCCCACAAATGCAACAATGCCCCTATGTCAAATCTCATCACTGGTCCTTTTCTGTGGAATTTAGCTCTGTAGAGGTGAATTCATTATTAGAACAGAAGTGGAAGGTATTTTTTATTAAAAGGTCAGTCTGGAGTTAGCACTTTTCCTTGTGTACATGTGAACAGCTGTAATTAAGACTACTTTATTATGTAGCTATATAACTGTACCCACAGTACAGATCTCATCATCCCAGAGACAATAACTGCATCCATAGGTATATGCAGCTGCAATTTTACAGTCAAATTGTGGCCTGCCTAAAATTCAGCCCTGGTGAAAATGCAGCAGGCAGCTGCCTTCCCTGCTGTGAAAATACTCCTCACCAAAAAAATTTTGTTAAAAAGAAATTATTGGTATGTAAGAATTACTGAAGTCTTCGAGCAGCATCCTGGGGAGTCCACAGGACACAGTGCTGCATTTAAAGTAATTCCTACATAAATACATCATTTATTATAAACAATTAGAAACCTGTCATTAGTCACACCAGAGGTGTTCTTGCTTCCTGGCTATTGGTTAATGGCTTCAAAGTAGAGCACCTTTGAGAGCTCCAGGGAGATTATTCCATGCTATATTGATACATATTCAAATAGACCAGTTTCTGTAAAATGGGTGCATGAAAAAGAACTTTGTGGGCTTTTATACTTTTAGAGACCAGGAAAAACTTACATAAGCCTTCAATTCACTAATACAAGTCCTCTGCAAACTCTGCTACTAGGGTTCCCATTCTTTTCTTAAAAGGACAATTTCTGCCAGCCAAAATAAATGATAAAAAATACAACACATATTTGGACATATGAATATTATTACCCAAAATATCCAACCAAATAAGATTCAATGAGTTTCTGACTTTTTCTACCATTTCCACATTGCTTTATCAATGTATATAGATTATCCAAGTATATACATCTATGCACAAAGAAGCTTATTTTCATTTCCAGCTCTTCCACCTGTTTGACAGGTAGATTTTGCAGGGAACAAGTAAAGTTTCTTACATCTGTGCCACCATTCAGCGGCTTAACAATATGAATATAACAGCACTTCTGATTCTTTAGGACTTACACTAATGTTCCTTTTTTTTCCTCTGGAATCTAAAATATACGTTTTACACAAAGAAAGTCAGCCCACAGTGAAACGTGGTAAGCAATCGCTGATCTGGAAAACAGCCACTCAAAATGACTCTGCTGCTATCCACTGGCTGAGTCACTGAGGTGGGTGACTCAATGTAATTTTGCAAACATGGATTATGTTGTGGGCTCACCATGAACATTTTTTTATTTCCCTGCTTTTGTGGAATTAGGACACATTTAAGGGACAAAACATCAGGTCTAGAGAGAGAAGAGAAAGTGAGAGAAATAGACAAATCTTGTAAGAAAGATTTGCGACAAGAAGCAATCGGAATCTGAACAAGAAAGTATCCCTTTAGATAATAACATAATCATAATGTTTATGGTAAGCCACTACAGATGAGGCAATATTTCTTGAGACAACTGAGTAAGAAGAAACAACAAAAGGTGATGGTGAAAGGCAGAGGGACAGTAGTAACAGTACCTGCTTACTTACCTAATTCTAGAGCAGTTTTTGAAAGGAACTTGAAATGGAGAGAAGGTCCATCTCCATCTTTTATCTGAGTGTTCGTATACATGTGCTCATGCACTTTTTATAGAGATGCTCGGTACATTTCCAGTTTTAAAGAAAAAGAATAAATCTGATTGAAAATATCTGCAGGAAAGGAAAAAAAAATAGCTGGATTTCTGATTTAATTGAAGACAAAAATGCATTTTTATCTTTTTTTCAGAAATTCTGGAGTTTTCCACCAACAGGATTTGGTTCCAAACCTCTATAGTACATCAAAGATTAACCATACAAATATGTAAGCAATGGTAATGTAAAATACCTTTTCTGATTTCCTTTCCAAGTATCTGATATCTTTGATCAGAATGTTGCCTTCATGCAGCCTGTATTGTTGACTGTGTATCTAGTAGGTGATGATTTGCCCAAGCTTCTGAAGAAAAAAAAAGAAATAAATATTTTTTCAGCAAAATACTTAGATAAACATATAATGATGAAACTGATTCCCTAAAGAATTCCCTTTTGTCCTTGACATTATGATCCAGGTTACCTCTGTCCAGGCATATTCAGGGCAAAGCAAATCTATGACCCTTTTGTGACATGCTGTAATAATTACTGATATGATGGCATTTCATCCTTGTGAGACTTAATCTGCACCTCAATCTTTTTTGATAATAGATACTACAAATTCAGGAAACACACAAGATTTTTCTCAACAAATAATGGGATATATCACCCACTTCTGTGAAAAAAAAGAAAAAAAGCCTGAAAATAAAACCACTGTCAGCTACATGCTAGGTAGTATCCAAGGAAACTATACCAAGCTCTTTGTGTGAGTAAGGAAAAAGTCGTGCATTAAGGGTCTTGTTTCTTTCATCGTTCTCCACTATTACCCATCTAACAGCAGATCCACACACAAGCACCTGGCTCACAATTAGGAGACAATACAGCTGTGTTTGGAGTGGGGCTGAGAATCAAACATAATGGTCATAATGATCACTAGCAGAGGTCACAACTATGTAAAAATTACTGAGATCTAGCTTATTGTTCAGATTGTATGTCTCAAAGCTGATTTACCAAGTATTTCAGACAAGAAAATACAGAATTGGTTTTGTACGCTCTGCACTACTTGGGAATTCAAGGCAAGAGATTACACAAATGACGGAGGCGTCAAAGCTGGGGTCTCTCACTTCACAGACATTAGATGATATCAAGGTGAAAGAGTTATTTATTTAATTTGGAGGTGTTGGGTTAGGTTTTCTTAATGTGTTTTCATGCAGCTACATATCACCTGAAAAAATCCGAAGTTCCAAAGCCTGTCAGTTTTATACTAGTGCTGTATTTTGTCACATTGTCAATCTGCAAGTATATTGTAATTGTCAAAACGACATTGCTGAACCTGCCATGTGACACAATAACCTTGGGTTTTGCATATGCTGCTGTCTCTTCAGGAGAAGAACAGCTGGGCTGATATGGCTTTTACAAACTTCCTTAGTTCCCACAATTTACTGTTACTCAGCAGCCAGTGCTGTAGGAAGTAATAATCCAGTGACTGAACCCATTTATCTATGAATCTTCCCCTGACAGACCTCATAATTTATATCCATAAGATGTCTTTCAAAAGGGATAAAGATTGATGGTTGAACAAGACCCATGCTTTTACAGCCACTGCATTTAAGGCCCTCTCTATAGGCAAATCCAGGCTCTGATCTCAATTAGGCAATGGGGATCCAAATCCCCTCAGCACAAGCACTGCATGGATGCAGGAGCTGGGACACTGAGTCGTGACTGCCATGACCAGGCTGGGTTGGACTCACACTGGACACTGAGAGCAGTTCATGCACTGCATATCCTTGGGGACAACCAAACTGTTGTTACACAGAATGATTCCTTGTTTCCTTGAAGTTCTGACTTCCACAGGATTTTAAAATAACGTTTTAAACCTACCAACTGAACTTTGGTGAATGGTAAAATCTATGAATTTCTCCTAGATAAGCATCATTTACGGCAAAAATGCTCTTACTATACCAATGGTTGCTCAGAGCTGTTTTGGGGGAGTTTATTCTACATCCTTGATTTGGAACTAAGACCATATCCTGGTAGTTAAAAAAGAGTAAAAATTAGTTAAATTTTCCATTTCTTTCCTGGGTTCCCAACAATTCTTTTCTACACTTCAGAAGATGGCTTGTGTCCTAACACAGTTATTTTGAGGACCTGAATTACTCAAGAACTAAAATGATCATTAATTTAGTATGAAAATTCAGTATAGAGAGCAATTCAGAGTGAAATGTTTGTAAAAACATCTTCCCATTTCGTACATAGGACAACTGTGGAGTTTTCTGTATTGTTTAAGACCCTTTCAAGTTATGGATTGAGAATAATTCTAGTAATTTTTATTTTGCCAATGGGAAAATGAATCACAAAGATAAAGCAATTTGCTTGGGCTCATTTCTGACCCATCACCTGAAGTACTAGGAATTTAACTTTCAATTCTTGATGAACTAGGCTGTAGCCTATAAAACTTGATCATGACAAGGGTCTGTTTCTTATTCTTGAGAGCATTTTCTTGTCTGTTTTGATATTTTTTAATATTCAATCTCTCACCACAATGTTGGGAAGATTTTTCCAAATAATGGGTGCCTGAGGATTAGTAACTTTTTTCTCAGAATGTTATTTACGAAGTTTGGAATATCTTCAGACTGAGAACTGAGAAACATTCCTTTTGAAGCTACCCTGGAACAGTCACCTGAGAGTCTAGAAGCTGTAAAATCACCTGACAACAATATCATCAAAACCATGCAAAATTATTTTTCAACTTACCTTGTTGATGCTCTGTTAATAAAAAAAAAAAAAAAAAAAAAAAAAAAAATCCATGTAGAAGGGCATACTTGCAGAGGTACATGTGTTTCAGTCTTCATTTTCCTGTCTTGATCTTCCTTTCTACCTTAAAATTTTTAGGTATATGTGAAAACAGATACGAATGAAACTGAAAGCCTGGCCAAACTCTCAGGCCTTGCAGTATAAAGAATAATGGTCAGTTCTTGATTCCTCAGAGCAAATGCTTTGCTGCTGACACAAATCTTGAGTTGGTGAAGTTTCAGAATGACTCAAAAAAAGTCCCCTCTTTCTTCATGGGATTTCATTAAATAGGTAAAAATATGACTGAAAAATGTAAGTACCATTAAGCAAAATTCACTGGAGCTGTTCTTTATATGTAGACTCTGGTATTTGGGCACAGTGGCGTTTCAGACAAGCCACTAAACAAGCCTACAAGTATAATTCTATGTACGCACCACAATGGACACTGAAAAACATCTTACATGCACAATATCCTTTCCTCCTCTTTGCTGTGTCAGCTGACATCTAAACAGGTCTCACAGGGAAAGAGGAGAACTGATGGCTCCACTGGTTTCAGGAAGAACTGTCCTACCTGAAGCACAGCTTCACTGAGATGCACTCACTTCCATGGTCATCTGCAGGGAAGTAAATTGAAAAGTTAATGTGACTGATTATAGTCCATGCTTCGCTTAAAAAATGGGGCCAAGTCTCAGTTGGGAGAATTTAATTAAAGCAGCCTTCCAGCAAGATAATTATACACCCTTTTTTTCCACTGGGCATTTCTAGTCCTTAAACTTCAGTTAATAATAGCACAATAAACAAAGACTTCTACATTTTTCGCTAACTAGCAACATGGTGAACCTGAGGAGTATCTGGATGGCTTTTTTGACTACTGAAGCTCTCAAAATCTCAAAACCAAGTTTGCTGTTAGATTCATTCCTCATTTTGAAAATGAGTTCTAGTCCTAGCTGAACTATTATACTACCACCAGTACAATAACTGCTTACTTTTCTGATGCTTTCACCCACAGGCCTGATTATTTATTTATCTTTTTGAAAAAAGGACACAAGAAGAATTACTGTAATTTATAAAGGAAGAAACAACCACATGAAAATTAAGGAAGAAGGAAGACTAGTCTTTAATAGGGACAGATATGTTTGGGTTCTACCATTGTTATTCAATATTCTAGGCTGTATATAACTTATCCATGAATTTTGGATATGTAATCTGAAATGTTTTGACTTAATGAGGGTTCAGAGTTGGTGGTACATGTTTACACGTGAAATATTAGGGTTGCTTACTCTAGTACTTGGTAGAGGATTTCATTACCCACCTATAAAATTCAGATATTCCACCACCTCACTTAGACATTAAAATTTCACTGGAGATTTTTTTTTTTCAATTAGGAAAAACAAACAGAAAGTTATATCTTGTGTGTATATTAATAGGGTAATAATTAGCATTTTTTCTTTGTGCATCAGATACCTTATGGAATCGATTCCTAATTCATGAAGATGGTTTTGGGAAGGCATAACTAGTCCAGATGCCACAGAGAGATATATATCTAATCTAATTTCACAGATGTGAATTCCAAAATATGTCTTAAGAGAATAAATTTCATAATGCCCTTGAGCACAAGATGGTTATTGTCAGAATTATCTCTTATACCAGAGGAAAAGCAATAATGACAGAGTGGTTTAAGACTTTCCTTTATCAGACATGAAGATATACAAATTAGGATTGTCTAGATCTCTAATAAATAAACTATTGCTTGAGGCAATGAACCTTCAATCATCCATTTGATCATGAACATTTAATTTAAAGTAAAAAACAACGTCGAAGCTCCTCAGGGAAAAGGAGGAGTTTTCTCTTTGGCTGGGCTGCAAACTGTAATGATACCACAGATAAAACTCACATTTTTCTTTAATACAGTCATTACTTACTATTTGAGGGAGAAAACTCCACAAAGTGTTGGTCCTGTCATCTCCCTGGACTGTTTGGATTCCCATTTTTCTGCTGCTTTGTTTTAGTGGAATTTCCATCAACAACAACCACCACAGACCTTACCTTGTGAACTATAGCTTCCTTCAACTTTTTATGGATTTTTTAAGCCTAGTGACATTTGAAGATAACTAAGGGCCACCACATAGTTGAGAGGACAAAGCAAAAAATAGGACAAATTAGACTACTGCACTAATCCATAACTACTTGCAAAAGCACCAAAATAATAGCAGGGTGTGGACCCACCTTTGTGCACCCTGCATTCAACAACCTGCCTTCTTTCTCTTTTCAATCAGATGCCATGTCTGCATCAAGAAACAGTGTTGAAATAATCTTCAGATATTTTATCTGTCACAGTGCAGTGTTTCTCTTGAAACGCACAATTTCCTTATCAAAAAGAATAAAAATCCTCACTGCTTTTCAGGTAGTATATTATAAAATCTTATTTGATGTGTATTTTTCTATAAACTAGAAATGACTGTTGCTAAATAACTTTTAAAATATCAAAAAGCAGATTGTAGTACCTGTTAGCCTTACATAAATAGTATTTCTGTTCTTCATGACACAGGAAGACAACAAAAGAAAAAAAATTATTCCTTTTCTAGGCATTCTCAGTTTTCTTCCTACCATAAAGAGCCACAGCACATATTTTTACTAATAGGGGACACAGGGTGTTTCTTAACAAAACTGTTAGGTTTGGAACCCATTATCCTGATTTTTCTGCACTGGCTTATAAAACTTTAGCTGTCACTAACCTGGGAATATATAGCAAATATGTCAACAAAATTTAGCATGTTGCAAGGCAGCTCAGGACTCCACAGGCTCCTTTACCACAAATCACAGCAGCCACAAAAGACTGGAAATATTGGAAATTGCTTTTCTTCTTATTTAAAAATTTAAATTAATTTTAATTTCCTTTAAATATGTAGATACTCCAAGTTAACATGGTGAGATTCAGGACTTCTCATGCATCAGGAGGAAACAACAGTAAATTCACTGCTATTTTGAACCACATATTTTAATATTCTTTACACTAGCATCTACAATTTAATGGGTGTTATAAACGCCAGGACAATTTATTTCCAAATTCAATCATTTGGTTTATTAAAAATTCAAATCACAAAATTTGGATAGGAATCAAATCACAGAATTTTAGGCAACAAAACCCCCACAAACAGCGATACCTACTTGACAGAATTTTTCCCGGGAAAATAGCCAAGGGTGACCTCTGAGACACAGAGCCTGGCAGTCTGCTGTCTCTAGCTGGGTACACGAATTTGCCCACTTAGGGACTGAGTTTAAATACGCTTTATTTCCCCTTCGGCAATATTCTCCCCATAGTTTCTGTTAAGCACCGGCAATTTAGAGTGTTTTCATTAGGCCCTGAAAGAGTCCCTCGGTCTGTATTCAAGCGCTAATGTCCAGATTCAGTCCTTGCTTTGAGGTGATTATCGGCCGTAGCAGCGTGGATGGCTTGCTGCACGTAGTCAGGGTGTAGGTTGGCGATGTTCATTGTCTTCTTCTGACAGCGTTTTTGCCTTGTATTTCTCACCTTCTATTTCTAGACCAGGAAAATCAGGAGAGGTGCTCAACGGGAATCTGTGAGGCACGCGGGTGGAGCACGTACGCATCTATGATACATTTATACAGTATATTACAGTTTCCAGTTTATAATTATCCATAAGACATGAATTAAATAATCCTATTTTTCACAATGGGCATTACCACTCAGGAGCACACAGGACAAATCTATAGGTGTAAATCCATGAGGTTTACAGGTAGATTTCTAAATCCTATTGTTTGAGTCTTTCACTGATTAGATAACATTTTTGTCCTTGTTAACTGTACCTCCAAATTGCAGGTAAAAAAGTCAGAGATGAGTGTGACCTTACAAGAGGACACATACCATGGGCTGCACATATTCTATGTGGAATTATTAACACTTTGGCAAGGGCAAACAATCATCATCAATGCTTTGCCTGGGGACTGATTTAATAGGGTTGCTATTAACATTAAAGCAGACAATTTTTAAGAACATTCTAAAAAATTATGTGAACACCAAAACAGTGCTCATAAATATATATATGCCTCTTGTAAAATTAAATCAATAATAATAATGATAAAAATACAGCTTTATAAAATATGCAGTAACAGTAAAAATAGCTTGCAAAAGTAAATTTTACTGACAGTCAGTAAAAATTAGTGGTCAATCTGGTAAAAAAATCTTTCCATTCCTGCACTAAGTAAGGAACAAATTATACATTTCCTGAGGAGATTTTCCTCTCAGGCCAAAAATAGAGGAATGAGAATTTGGGATTCACTATTCTGAAACAGAAACTCCAGAGCAAAGAGAGTTTCATGAAAGGCAAATGAAATGTTAAAATAATCTAAAAGCATACTAGATTAGAACAGCAAAAAACCTCAGAGCTGGTTAGGACCATGCAGTTGGGGCTTGCAAAAACAATTTTGTTCTTGTACATGAAACATTGTTTTTTTACTGTGGTCCTTTTTCTTGTTCTTTGACAGATGTGAGACCTTAGTACTTCATAAACTCAAACGTTTTTATCTTTGCTGCACCAGTTGTACTCTAGATGATTTCATTTAAATAATGAGCTATACTTTAAACCTGATGTGTTTCTACATTGCCTATGAGTCAGCCATTCTGATTTAGACATTTTTCACAGCATTTTCCAGAATTTCGTAGCTATCTCAGTCTCTCCCAGAGGGACACACACTGCCCACAGCAACCTTATCTTCTGATCTTGACAACCACACAACATACTTCTCTAACTTGTTCACACCTTCCTCATTCCAGTGAAGGTTGTTCCCTGTTGTACCAGCCTCTCCCAGTCCAGCTAGAAATTCAATAAGGGAGGTCTCCTTCTGCAGGTTTTGAAACCTGAGTGACCACAGAATAATTTACTTGGGAAGAAGCCCCTGAAGAAAATATTGCTCAGCCCCTCACTTAAGGCAAGCAAGCATATCAAGGGCAGCAAACTAGAAAAGAAACCCTGCAAGAGAGAGCAGATAAGTTTGAACATACACAGAAAAGTCATATACCTCCTGCAAAGTTATAAATCCAGTTAAATATAAGTGTCCATGTACTGCTCTTTACTCCAAGAAATGTGCCAGGAGATGCGGTGGGAGTGCTTAGGAACCATGAATTTGTCTGCCCTTGCAATAAATATTCTCTCTTGACAGACCTTATAAGCTCAGTTTGTTGCTATCTGAAGCCTCCATGGCTCCTGTTCATCAAGGGCCAGAGATATCTAAACCCTACTGCTTTTCTTTTTTCTCTAAACATTGTGTTAAAGAAAAAATGTGGGAAAAGATGCAATTAAAGATGTTTAATATATGTTATGTGTTGGCAACCCTGAAGGCAAAGGGTTATTTGCACCTCCTAAGCCATCTCTTACCATAACACTTTTGGGAAAGTCTCTCAGAAATGCTTCTGCTCAACACTTTCCTATTCCCATCCAAAATCCAGCCATGTTGATCATGGCTGGATGTCTCCCACATGGATCATTTCCCCTGCCCCTTGGAACATGTTTGCATAGACATCCCTCAGCCCTTGCAGCTCCACAGCCTTTTCAAAAATGATTTCCATGGCTTTCATGGGTGCTGTTAGAGCAGAAGCAAAATCCCCGTGCTACGAAAGTTTGAAAGCTTTGCTTAAAACCTTCCAAGGTGACTAATACGCAGGCTTCACTGCCCACAGAGAAAGTCTTTGCTTGAAAATCGCAGCTGAATTAAGCACACCCAGTTTAGAAGCAATGAAAAAAAAAAAAATCTCATAAATCATATGAGAAATACCTCACGGGCTGTACTTCACGAACTTTTCTTCTCACAGGGTGGCTCAGGCTGGAATGACACCTGGTTTTCTGTGTTTTCCCACCTGCTGCTTTTCCCACCCAAACCGCGCCTCAGGCCCGCCATGGTGCACAGGCCTCCCTGCCCTGCTCCCCTCAGGCGCCCAATCCCTGCTCCCCGACTCTTCCACCTTGTGCCCACAGACCTGCTCACTCCATCCTTTTCCCAGGAGCAGGGACCCCCTCTAATCTTCCAGGCTGTCTTCCTCGCTGTTTCTGAGGACGGGAGCAGTGAGTGCTGCCCCACGGTTAGCCCCTAGCTGACCCCTGCCCGTGGCTGCTCACCCTGCCCCTGGCGCTCCCTCACTGGCCGTCCATTTGCTGCAAATAAATAGGGAAATTAATTCTTTTCTTATCCATTCTTGCTGTTTAAGAAGAGACAGAACAGACAGTAAGATCCTTCAAATGGAAAATCATGTATTACTCATGATTTCCTGAATTTACCAAAGGCTGGGTTTTTTAACCCCATCCTCCAACATTAAAACTCCTTTAAATTTCTTTCTTATTATTTCAATTATGTTAAGGTATTTTTTAGAGAAATATGGAGTTTATTGCATTATTGCCATAAAAGTAATAAAAACATTCATCTATTACCTGTTCTGGACAATCACACTTAGTATAAAATTGGCTTTATTAGGTACATTATGAGGTAAATTGTTTCCTTTTCCTTATTTTCTTATTTTCCTTTTTATGAATTACTTTTCCATCTACAGGTCCAAGAGGTTTAAGAATGATAAATTCCATGTATCTACCAATCCAATAATCTGCAATACAATCTATTTCAATTTAAAAAGTGTCTAAAATCTAAACAATCTGCTCCAATCCAGATGAGCTAACATTACTTAGATCCTTTATTCAGATTCCTATTATTCCAACAATGAAAAGAAAATCTCTATAAGAACAGAATTAGTTAGCCAGGCAGTTATGAGGGAGAGTTTTATTTTGCTTTTATTGTCAACTTCGGTGTTTTATGCTAAAGTTACAATTTAATTTTAAGATTGCATTTACTTGTGTGAAATAAAATAATATTTCTTGCTGTGATTTTAAGAAATAGAGCTAGTATTTTGGGAAAACATAGCTGTGTCCATTAGACCTGAGTATTCCCTTTAAATGGTAATGATATCTATCTGTACATAAAGATTTATATCTTACATGACTGTACTTACTTGCTAAATGATAAACATTGAAAATGTAATGAAAATTATGAATGTGCAACATAATTTTAAGTAATACAAATGAAATAAATGCATAAATTTACTATAATTATACTTCCTTTCTTTTTATATGTATTTTTAAACATATTTTCCCAACTGGAATCAAAACAGTTACACTACAATTAAACAAACTTTTAAGTAAAATGTAGGGGGGTGGGAATAAAAACTCAGAAGTTGAATATGCCACATGCAGTACCCTTCAATTAAATAAATACAAATAAATTATGAGAGCCATGTAAAAATTCTTACTTGATTTTAGGACTGCTTAACTGAATACAATAGTGAAAGACAGAACCTAATTATAGTGTTGTATATCATATTTGGAATTTTCACAATTCTAACTGTTCTTTCCTTCTTTTTTCCTTTTGCAGACTTTTGCTTACACTCATCCTGCACCTCAGATTCCCACTGAGTCCACAAGGATTTTTATTTGACCTGGAGTACCTGCAGTATGCTTGAGGTCTGTTTGCCATCTCCTACCCTGCTGTTGATGGCTGCAATTCCAATTAAAGCCTGGGCAGTGCAGCTCTGCAAATGTCTCTGTATTGCTCTGAAGTTTTGGTTCCTAAACTGGCATCTCCTGATCCTTGGACTGGGCTGGTCAGGGAGGTAACACAGCTCAGAGGAACCAACTAAACAAACCCTCACCTCTGCATCACAGAAAACAGGTCCCACCTTCAGTCTATATACTGTAAAATTAAGGTAAATAACCTAAACCAGTTTCAATGTGTTTCAATAGGTAATTGTGTGCTTTCCACATAAAGGCACTACAGTTTCTCTCTGAATTAACCTCTCTGGTGCTGTAATGTTTTTAACCCTTTCCAATGCACTGGAGGGATAAGAAAGTGAGTCTGCAATGCTATTAAGGCCATACTACCATGGATATCTATATTTAGCACTCATCAAAAACAAAGAGCTAATTAAAAGGTTTTTAATTAAGTTAGAAATCTATTAGATTTTCCAAGTAAATCCTTGATTAGATATTGTCTTCCTTTGTCTTTATTACTCTCAAAGTCGACCAAGATTCTGAACTTTAGTCCCAGGAGGAATGTTCCCACACCTCTTGCTTACATCAGCATATGACATATATTGGAAAGGTATTGTTGAGGATAAAATTAAAGAATAGGGTTGTAAAAATGGTTTTATCTCCTGCTAATGAGTTCATTCATTTTTTTGCAATGACAGCAGATTAAGACTAGTGTGTTTAAATAACATTAAAACATCCATAACTTTTATAGGTTTTGAATAGCAAAGACATCAGCAGGTACAAAAAAAGTGAACATTTCAGAGAATGACTTGCAGGCTGTTCTCTTGCAAGTCATCTGTCACAGGCTTATTTCATGTCAATCAAAACTTACAAGACTTGTTTGAATTAGTTATTAGCTACAGGTAGGTATTGGAGGGTGTGCTATTCTGTCAGAGGTAAACAAGAGTCTTTTGTTGGCATTGTATAACTGAGATTAAATTCTATCTCATGCCTTCCTAACAATTATCTCCAATTTCCTTAATCCTTCATGAATATTTGCACCCACACTTGAATCTGTGCTTACTTGTATCATCTGCACATGAACATTTACCTCCCTGTTGCTTTTTTCCACTCAGTCCCACCAATTTCTTTTAATTGCTTCCTGATGGAATGCAAGTACAGGAAATACCATTTTTGATTTAAATCTCTGTAAGTAGAAAAATTTATAATGAATACTTCAACCATCAATACTGCAACCATCACACACTCGTAGAAACAGAAGTGAACTACTTAGAAAAAAGTTTGTTCTTTGGAATAATGAATAGCTGAAACAGTTTCAACATCTGTGTGAAACTTTGAGTCAAACAAAACTTTTCCCATTTGCTAACAGTCCTAGTAAGACTCCAGTACACCTGAAGATAATTATTAGACTATAGGCAGAGAGTAGATGTTGGGATTAAATGTACCTGAGATGTTGCTGCTAGAAAGAAAGAAGTATTTTTAGTGAATTCTTATCAATAAAAGTCTGCTTGATACAACATTGTCAAAACATGAAGCTCCGATTTTTCCCAGCTCCACCCTGAGGGAGGAAGAAAATTATTATCTCTTACGAGAATAATGAGAAGAGAAGATTAGTATCTCTGTTCTGAGAGTCCTCAAGGAAGATTTTTCCTTCACACAGGACATCTTTATAAATGAACAAAGCACACAGAGATCTGGACAAAGACAATATGACACTTCTTCCCCCCCACTCCGATCAGTCAACAAATCTAATGAAGTTAGAAACTACATTTCCAAGTGCCTTTCTCTCTCTTCTGTCCTTTTTCATGAGGCTTTCTCCACTGATGAATCTGCAAGGGCTGCCCTTGGCTGAGAAAGGCCTGATGGTTTGGGCTGTAGGTAAAGTGTTTGAGATAACAGTGGTTTCAGCATGTCAGAGTGGGGATGTGGGAAAACATCTGCAGCCTTCTGATGAAACTACTGACTGGGGAGTTGGGCTTTAGCTTGTGAGTATCAAGATATCCAGGTAAATCAAACTCTCACCTTTGTTTGAAAACCTGTAAAGAAAATTCTCCCTGATATATTTCTTTCCCATGCAGCCTTAATATACAGCCTTTACCCAGAGCATAAATTATTAGGTTTTAAGCACTTATAGAGAACTAGTTTCTTCTTACAGGACATAAACAGAAATTCACATTTCTGAGTGGCGTCATATTTTTTTAAACAGCATTGCCCTTGCTGGAAACCACAAAAATTCAATTTGTTTGGCACCCACTGGAACAGCTGAACATTTGGAGGCTATCCAGTCACCAGGAAGCTCTGGAAATTACATGTCCAAACTGGACAGTCATTCACAAAGGCACAAGGGCACCATTTTATTGTGCATTACTATGGGCTGTGGCAGTTCTTGTAGTACCAGGACACACCCAGCCAGTGAAAGAAATGCTGTACAGACAGATTTTACTTCCTAATGCCATGCAAACACCTGGCATGCCAGGAGGGCCTCAAGTTGCAATTTCTATTTGGCCAGCTATCATAAATAATGTGTAGGTATATATACCTTTCTCCTAGAGAGTCCCTGCAAGTGTCCAAATGGCATCAAATATTCTGTGCTGACAAAATAAAAACTCTATACATCCACAGCATGAGGTTACTTCTTCCCTCAGATGCCAATTCAAAGAAAGAACATATCTGTTTCTTTAAAAAAAACAACAGAAAAATTACAAGTGGAACTTCTCCAAAGAATCAAAACTTAAAAGCAATGTTATAGCAAGAGGGACAGTATTCAAATTTACAGCAGATGTTTCACCATTAATTAATGACATTAAAAATTACTCTAGAACATGATGCTTATGCACCCTTTCCACTCATAAAACATACAAAAATAATTTCCAAGTATTTGTAACATATGAAAAACCTAGATTACTAGGATTAGGTTCACTAATCAAAACAACTCCAAAATTCCCATGAGCAGGGGCACGTAGCTCATATTAAGTTTATATAATTGCCTTCCCTCCAAAAGACTTCTTGTGCCTTATTATGAAAATAACAGCTTGATAAAAAGACTTTCAGGCCTAGCTCCCCTCAAAGGAAATGGAAAGACACTTGGAGAAATCACCAAGACTGATTCTCCTACCCTAAACTGCACGACCAACTAAAAGATCATCACACAGTGAAACACGAATACTTGTCTAGGAACACTTCCCAGAGAGCCTGTTACAGCATTCCCAGCCAGCAAATAGTTAAGTCAAACTAATCCTTGTTCTTTTGGATATATAGAACACTGAAAAGACACATAACTTCTATTATTTGTAGACATTTTTTCACCTTCTATAAACCTCAAAATCACAAATCAGCCTTGCAAACTGAAGAAGATTACCCTGATGCGGTTATGAGCTAGGAACAGTATGCCAGAGGAATTAAACTGAAATTCTGAACGCAAGTTTCTAAAGGTACTTCAACTCATTTTCCATGAACAGTGGTTCTTCCAATGGGGATTCAAAGAAGCAAAGCAAATCCAAGTAACTTCCCAGGAAAGGCCTCACGGGTGGTATGTCTCAGATGCCATCCCACATGACAGGAACTGATTGCCCAGATGCTCGGTCACAAATAGGAAGAAATCAAATGAGACAAGGCAGGATCTGATCACCTTTCGTAATAAAATCAGATATGCTACACAGACAAAGTTTCTCTTAAAAAATGAGAAATACACGGCCTTTCTCATTCTCAGTATAAAATGAAATACTGTTTAAGAGAGCTGGGCACTAACACACACTTTTTTTCCTTAGCTGCCCAGCAGCAGAGGGCTCAGGCTGGTCCAGCCATAGATAAGAATCTCTGTAGAAATAATAATAACTTCTACTGCTTTTTTAAAGATTAAGACAGTAAACACACATTTTGTTTCCATTTGTTCTACTCAAATGAAACAAACTAGCAAAATTTGAATTTCTAGATAGTGAATGCATCATCTAGGTAGGAATTAAAAATAGAAATATGTAAATTCTCTATGACTGTTGCATGAACTTAATTTTGTTTTAGTGATGTAAATAACATTTTTAAAATGAAAATTTCATTTAAATATTGATTACTTGGAAAACCCCAGGGAAAAGAAAATACTTTGTTTCCGAATGACTATGGAAGACTAATGATGTCTGCTTAATCCATCCATTATTATTGAATCTTTTCTATTAATTTCATTAAAACATATATTTTCCAATAGTTTTCTGTTATTTCCAAGATGAAAAGGGAGGGGGGGGCATTTTCAGAGCATTGAGGCTGTGTAAAAAATATAAAATTGGATTCTTCCATTCTTCTTAAGAAGGATGTATAAATATATACTGATAAATAAACACAGTGAGCGAAAAAATTGTAATAAAGCTCTTTTCCTAATAGATTGCACTGAGAGTTCAGGCTGTGTTCAGGTACCTACCCCCCATACCCACTGGCATGTAGTGAATCTGTCTGCGAAGAGGCCAGCAGGGAACACAATCTCAGGCTCTGAGCATGGATAGAAAACTTTGGATTTACAGTGTGATGCATTCCAGGCACTCAGAAAGAATGAAGCTTTTACTGATTCACCTTTATGAGTATAATGAATAGGTCATTGCTGTCCACTGATAAACAAGGTACAGAAAAAGGGCAGCAGATAGATTAAAAAAAACCAACCAACCAAACAGCAAAACTAAAAAATCTCCAATTACGAAAACCAAATCAACCCCAAACCCACCACAACTACAAAACCCCCATACGTATGTTTACATCCAACTATTATAAGAAATGTGCCATACTTGACAATCATGCTACAGTATACAAAAGCAGGGACTAATTTCAATTCATCTTCTCCCTCCTGGTAGTTGTATATAGTTTTGCTATGGTCATATGCCACATTCTGTAAGGAAAAAACACAGCTGTCTGCACAAATTGTCTCAAACATTTGGAGAGGAAGACAGTTATGGTAAGAGCTCCTGAGATAAGCTTTCAATCCAGAACACAGGAGGTGACGTGCCATATCTGTTCATGGTTTGTCTTTGTTACTCTTCATGAAGATTCTCCAGTCATTGCATTATTTTGAAAACTGTCATTTTAAAAAAAATAGTGTAGTGATAGATACAGTACCTCACAGAAAATCACATTAGATTTGTGTTAAGAATTAATAAAACAGAGACCAATGAAATTATTTGAGTACAGCAAGTGTTTCTAGAGTAGATCATAAAGTATAACAGCTGCTGTGGGAAGCCTGCAAGGCCCAGCATGCAGTGTGGGGTGCAAATGCACATTTAGCAATCCCTCTGACACTTCCCATTTTCCCAGGAAAATATAGCCTTTGGTTGGGTAAATACAAAGAATGCTCTTCAAACCTGTTTTGAAGCCATGATCTGAAGACAAAAATGGTGGCTTGGGTCTTGGGATGTGGTTTTGAGGGGCTTTTTTTGGTTGGCACTGCCTTCAGCCTAATGTAAGGTGACTGACACTCTACTACAGCATGTTAACATAAATCTCTGGCACCAGCATCTCAACTTGCTAATTTTGAGAAATGTGTTGCTTTAAAAATTGCTGAGATTACAATGAGATGTGCAATAAAATTACAAAATCTGCAGGGATAGTGAGTGGTTTGCTCTCATAACTCATTACTGTATTTTCCCAGAGTCCCTCTGAAAATGTGTTTGTTGTCAAACATGTAACAGGATGTGTTGCTGACAAGCGCCAGTCAAAAATTTACATCATCGATCTTGGATTTTACTGGATCAATACAGTTTGTCTTTGTTGTGTGCCTCAAGCAATTCTGTGTCAAGCTATGTTTTTGGAGCTCTTAAAATTGGCAGAGAGTATGCCTTGGGAAGAAGAAAGAAAGGGACAAATGGTAAAAATATACGCACATATATACATTTACACACATAAGAGTGATTCACACTGCCTACATTTGTCACGATCAAATACATTTTTGAAAACATGTCTGACTGAAAGCAGAGCATTGATCCACATTTTTAAACTATGCTCTGTGCTGCAGTGAAGTTGATTCCAGTTTACAATCCAAGGACAGAATAATGTTACCTACTGCATGTAATATTTGCAATTCCAGGCTTTAGATATAGAAACACTGCTCCATATCAAGCAGAGGAAAATGTGTACTGTAACCCATAGATATTTATAAAATAGTTAAATGAGGAGATCCACGTGCCCATTATCTAAAATCCTAATCAAACCCGAACTAATAATTTTCAAAGGCTTAGAGAGATTGATTGACTTTCCTACAAATATTTTTCACATGTGTGCCCTTAACTTCACAACCTTCCTAACAAGCATCTGGGGAAGTCCTCACGTAGCAGAGTTCAGTACTTGTTCTCACAGCCTTGCTAACCTTGCAGAAAATACTGTGCATCATGCAGCAGGAAAGACAACTTCCAATTCTAATAAAGCAAAGGTTCAAACATTTGCAAATTTTATACAAATGATCTGCAACCAGATTTACATCTTCAGACAGGATGAATTTAATTTGCATAAATGACAGAAGGTCACTCAATATCAGGACACCAGGATGTATTGCGCTGAACCCACTGCTGAATATTTTTTGTTCTCTTCTATTTACTTGGCTCCACCTCGAGGGTGGGAGATCTGTGGTGTCTCTTCTCAAACAGGGACAGCAAGAGTCTGACCTGGACACGCAGGATGACCAGGAAGGCAAAGCCATTGCCTCTGTACCCTTTTCACTGCAGCTAGAGGTAACTCTCACAAGAACTGTGACTACTCAGGCCCTCTTCTAAAGGCTCTTGAGTGCTATCTCCCAAAGATAGGGTTCTCTCTTGCACTTACCTATGCTTAAACCCTAATTTTCTGAGAAACTGCTGAAAACTGCAACAGCATGGTGTTTTAATATGGCTGTTTTTTCTCTTGTAGTTTCCTTCCATTTTGCAGACTCAAATCTTGCAAATGCATGTAGATTGTGAATCTCCCACATTAACAACAAATCTTAGAAGCTAATTAAAACCATCTATGTTTTAAGAATACCTTTTTAATGTGTCAAATGTGCTGTCACTTCATGCAAAGACGTGCAAAGATGTTTTCCTAATGGTAAACCTGACTCACTGACATGATAAGTAAGCACCACTGTGAGTATATGTGATAGGCATATGCTGCATAAACACTTCTCACAGAGATTTCAGCCCCCTTTAAATATGCTGAAAACGACAGCTCATCCGTTCTTTTCCCCACCTCCAACCACATTAAATTGTAGCTCCCTCACAAAGCAAGAGACAAATTTATAAACTTCCAATTTGGGGCAAAGACCAAGCTGCCGTTTAATGTTAGAATTGAGTTCCAATTTAGAAATAAAAAGCTCTGAGGGGTGACATTCTTAATGAACAGTTTACTATTGCAGAAGACACTCACAATCTTATATTTGTATTTATAATTCAGTCAAACCCAAAGTGAAATAGTGATCTATTTTTGGTCACTAGGCCAGTGATGCTTATAAGCAGAGCATAAACCTGTCTTTTTTGATGCTTGATTTGCACTTAATTTCATTCAAAAAATATTGCATATCTTCATATTGTTTAGCAGATTGATCCTTCCATTAACATGTTAAATCTGTTTTATCTCTTGGCAATTTTATCCCAACTTGTCTTTGATGCTTTCAGTTAGTGTTTTGTGATTTATAAAGACCTATATGAAGGCAGAATCCCACCTCTGAAGAAAGAATGAGCAAGGCATGAATTTTACTGCATATCCCAATGATCAGTCAAGTGCATATATCTGTCAAAACAAATGATTTACTGAAGAATACAGGAAAAAGTATGTCTTTTTCTTCCTATTTCCTGTCAACCACACCTTTCAAAAAAGTGATGACAGTCACTTTCTCTGATGCAACAGACAGTTTGACATACATTTCTTTAGTCTTTATTTTTTCTGAGACCATGACTTCTTGTTCTAGAAAACAACTTATGATTTCAGGAAGGACATTTTGATTACAAAGCACTTCTTAATAGAGAAAAAAACCATTAATGAAAATGTTGAAGCTGTTTAACAGTAATATCTGCACACAACTTTGGAGACTTACTTTCCTTTTTCATTTGATTATTTACTGGCTGGTGATAATAGTTCAGTGGTGACTCAGAGCAATGAGAATATGACAAATGTAAGGGTACAAGCCTGGCCTCTTGGGTCCTGCTATGAGGTCAAAAGATAACGACAGCCATGAAAAAATTACTACTATCCCTTTCTCATTTAATTAAGCCAGAGATCTCAGTCTTCTTACCTGGGCTCAAAGTTAAACTCATAATTTTCTCCCCTGTTGTCAGCTTTGTACTGCAGAGTTCTCTGTAGGCAGAAATCCTGCATTGGCTACAATGATGCTTGCGAGGTAGACAGAGAACGTCTCTGCTCCTCGAGGCAGACAGCACCAAGTGTAAGTAATATTTCCAAGAGACTTTGAGTTAATTAACTGTACTGATGGGAAGTCCCAAATGCAGGATGTGGAAAAGGCTTACAAGAATTTACAATTACAAAACATGGTCCACCTGTTGGGGTTTGGAGGTGTGTACTGGTTGAGCCTTGCTAAGCCCAGCTAGAAGGAAAATTCAAAGGAAGGAGAAGCAGCAATTGCATAAAATGTTTTTCTACTGAACGGACTACACAGATAAACAATGTCTGAAAATGGGGGCCATTCTTGACAGAGCTGCTTGCAAGGATCAGACAAATGTGCAACACACTCCACCTGCCCCAAACACTCCCCCTGTGGAATTCTTGTCTTTTAGCTTATTGGTCTATAGGTTTAGCATCTTACTTCTTTGTTGCTGTTGTTTGTTTTTGTTTGTTTGTTTTCTATATTGTGTTTCTTTCCCTGCCACACACTCCCTGCCCCAGTAAGGCCTGATCAGCCTTATTAGGTGATAACCTTATTATCTAGTGGCTGCAAATCCTGAAAAGCAAGACTTGATTGCCAAGACAGACAGATAGGAAAGACCAACCCAAAAATGAAGCACTTCCCTAGACCTGGAAAAAATGGGCACATCTAGGGACAGGAATTCGCCTCAGGAAAGATGAGGATGAAAAGGCAAAGGTGCCATAAGAAAGGATGGCAACCAATCACCAAACCGGGATATCGCCTCAGAAAAATCTTTAATGATTTAAAACACGTTCTCCAGAACAGATGTTAGGCTCAAGATAGCTCTGAATGATACAATCAATGAATAAGTGATAAAAAGTTTCTCGTTTGTGGCAGTGATCTGAAATAATAACAAACAGATAGCTGTTTTAGTCTGAGTTTTGCTTATGTCATTAAAATTTAAACATGATTAAAATGAGCCAGTCTGGATTTATAACCTGTCAGTATGACAAAGGGACTTTGACACATTTGTCTTCTGGCATATTATGGGGATTTACATTTTGCACCATACAATTATATCTGTATTAAAATGACTGAGCACACTGAACATGAAAAGAGTGATTCATAATAATGGCATTAAAAGCAATAAAGAGTTAAGGACACTGGAAAGGAAATTAAACAGAAAGGTAAAAGAGGTTTTATATAAAGGCAGAGTAGAAAGGAAAGACATATCTCTCTTCGTTCGTGCCTCTTTATTATTAGTCTAAATAAAGAAGAATGTAAATGGAAAGAGTTTCTGCCTAAAGAATCAATACAGAAATAAAAAAGCCACCTAGAAATAGTTTTAAATCCCCTGATCTCATTTTGCACTGAACACTGCATCGTGGGGTACACATACATTGAAATTTGAATTCCACATATGCCCACAATTTCTCCTGTGGGTTTGGCTTTCTGATGGGACTTTGATCTTGAAGTCAATAGAGAAAAGAGAGGTGAATAAGAAATTGTTTTCATCTTCTGTAAAAACTTTTTGTCTTATTAGGGCAATTTTGACTCCAAACAAGATGAAAAAAAAAAAAAAAGAAATCTTGGAAGAGTACAATGAACTGAATTTAAATAGAAATGAAAAGCTTAATCAAAACAACTGGTAGTTAATAATGATTGTTTATTTATTTATTTTGGTCATTATGTTGTTGGGTTTTTGTTTTGCTACAGATAACTATTAGGCAAAATACTATTTTTAATATCAGAATACCACATCTGTAAAATAAACTTTTCTTTTTGAAGTGTCAAAGGTTCCTTTTTTGGGTTTTTTCCAGACTTTGGAAAATTAAGGATTGAGTTTAATAATCTCTCAAAACTGAACATTTTTATTTGTTTGTATAACAATATTAATTTCCTTCAAAAATGTATTAGTTGTGTGGAGGTTTTTTGTTTTCTTTTGTTAATCTAAAATATTTCTTTTTTAATGAAGAATAGTTTGGTTTTTAAAACAACAGAGTAGAGAAAAAAATGTAGTGGGAGCTGAGCCTGTCCCTATACAATGCTGTAATTCAGTCAAATACTATGAAAAACAGAACTTTGGTTCCCACTTTGGCAAACCAGTAGAGCTGCAACAACCAATATCTGTTGTGAATCTGTCCACCTAATCTCCAACGTCAGCAAACAATTAATGCTGTCAGATCCTGCCTATTAAAACCCATAGTGCTATTGAATCTTCAGTTTTGTCATGTGTCTGTAAAATAACAACATAAATGTTTGTATTTCTTTGTGTTGACATCGAGCTTACTTCTAAAACAATTGTACATTTTTTTAAGAAGTAAAACCAAAACCAACATAGCTACAAGTTAAATAAAATTATAATTACTTCTAATAATATTTGCATGTCATTTGAAATTTAAAGTCAATAGGTTGTGATTTTTCTTTTTATAAACTCAGTACTTGAAGATAACTAGCTGGATGTAATATGAAGACGAGTCCATTGGTCAGGAAATCACAGAGCCAGCAAAGAAACACATGTTTCATAAAACATAACAAAGTGAAGGGAGCTATAAATAAAAAATAAAGCTACAGTCTGCAGTTAAAATCCTTGCTGCTCACAGTACATCATTCTGTTCCTAAGTGTCTGTTGCTGGGCTAGAGTTTCTAAAATTAACATTGCAATAGCCTACATAGGCCCCAAAACACACACAAGAAAACACTGCTGAACTGGTTATTTTAAGTGCTAACATATGTTTGTTATTTTCCCGATGTGTTTCTGTCCCTTGAAAATATTTATCAGGATAAAATTTTGAATTGGCTCTTTAAACAGTCAATGTGCAAATGCGAAGAGAGAAGTGTGTGTAGTTTTTAGTGAAAACTGAAGTAGTGATGAGTTTTAACAGTTTCACAGTATTTATAACCATCACTTTTGCACTTGCTAGGGTCAGCATCACTTAAAAATTAAAAGAGATTAATGCACATGAATCTAATGATAATATTAGGAAAGCTTAATTGGTTTATAACCCTATGAATTTAGAAGTGAAAATGAAATCACATTTCTTACTTAATACAGAAATTATAAAGGAATTGTTGATATTATATATATATATAAAGCCTCAGTGTTATATATATACAAATATATAAATAAAGCTTTAGTATTATATCCATATAAATGTATAGATAAAGCTGCAGAGTTTGATGTACTCACTGCTGTCCACTAAATGCTACCTTTGTGTATTGCAACTCCATATCCATGTAAATGTGTGAGGAGGGCAAGGTTTGCTGATTAGGAAAAGTAGCTTCCATTGAAATAAACCATGGTATAGCAGACGATATGACCAAGAAACAGGGCAACCTCCTCTCAGAGCACAGCAAGTGGCAGCAAGATCCATGGTCCTTCCTGGTACCTGTTAGAAGCCTTTCATGTAGCTCTCTCCAGTAACACCGGGTCACACCATAGCAGACATCTGAGGGACACTGAGAATTTTAACAAGCATAGCTAAAACGCCTTGGAATGACAAAAACAGAACTCAGCCTGATGTCTGCTGGCTCTGATCTGTACAGCAGGTTTTGGAAAACATGCCATGCCCAGCCCTTACAATGGAAAAGATGAAGCTGTCTGGGTACAAAGTGGTGCTGAACTTTCATTTCCACAGCAGTCCACACAGGAGGTATCCAGACTATGCTCCTTCCCTGTGAACTCCATGTGCAGTCCTCTCAAATGACAGCTGAACCAACAGATATGGAAATACTTGGCTGAAGTATTCCTGTGGCTTTAGACTACTTTCTTCGGCACCTTTTTGTACTGGCTTTTAAATAAGAGATTGCACTCACAGTAGAGTATTTGGGAAGGTACACACTTGTTTCAACAAACACAGCAAAAAGGCTAGTTAAGCTAAATTTCAGTCATTCTATTCTGCATAGATACACAGAAACTAAAGAATATTTTTCACCTGATTATTTGAGCATATTCAGATCCATCTACATATTGAAGAACATAAAAAAATTTAAAACAGCCAACACACTCAACTGAGTGTGTAAATAAAAAAACTTGTGAGTAGGAATTGCTGAATTTGCAATAAAACCACATTGTAATGAAGGGAGTTCGTGGTCCTGGAAAAATACAGTATGTGAAAGAATCAACAATTATTACTGTATCTTAAACAAATTTGTCAGCTTACCACAGAAATGAAATTTCACAGGACAAAGTAATCACCCACGTTTCTTGTTTCTGGTAAAATTGGTAAAAATATACTTTTATCAAAAGTACTCAGTTAAGACCATGTCATACTTACATTACTTTTTCATCCATATATTCATTATTGTGTTGAAGTGCTATGCCTTACCTGGATTATTAGGGTCTTTTTAATGGAGATGTTTGGTCTGACTATTGCTTTAATGTTACAAGAGAGCTGTAACCTCGACTGCATAATACAACTCTTCTGGGTTGCATCTGGTAGAATCCAGCCATAACATGGGGTGGGGACTCTCATGCAAAGACCAGACCAGACACGCAGTTTGGCTCACTCCCCACCCTCTGCATGCCAGAAGATTCAAAAGAGTAAAAGCAGATGTAAGAGCACTCTAAGGAAATAGGAAAACGCGATAGCTGTCTCTAAAGCAAGTTCTATATATTTCACCTTACACACAAAACAAGAGCAGCTGGCAAGCCACAGTCTGGAATCAAAGCTATTTGCTTGTAGTTTGCTCAGTATTTATTGGGCAGTTCTCGGTGCCTGCATACTGGCATGCATTAGGACATCTCATTTTATCCAATATCTGAGACTCTGCTCTTTCAGAGATAACATTTGAATTACTGTGACCTTCCCAAAGCATAGTCACTTTTTTTTTTTCTCGTTTGAAGCATCAGGTTGGATCTTAGATTGCAGTTTTATACATTATGACACCCCAGTAACTATAAAAACCCTTGTATTCATTCTGTACAATGTCTTCTATCACAACCTTCTGGCTCTTCCTGGGCTACGACTGATCTTATTCTGCCTTTTAACAAGCTACTCTCTTTACATGACTTTAGGAATATTGAGAAGGCTCTTCAATCAGGAGATGTTATAGCCTCCAGGAAAAGAGTGTAGTTCTTTTAGACCTGTCTCTGGGTGCATTGCAGAGCTCGGAGGCAGATATGCTCCCATCCCTGACACTTTAGGGCTGTGTTCTGCTCTGTTCAGGCTGCAAATGCAACATGCCTTCATACTATTCCAAATCCCTCACTCTTTCCAGGCCGTATCTCAAATCCTGGTCACTGCTGAAAGAAATCAAATACTGACACCTCATAATTTGCTCATTGCTTCATGGATGTATTTATGAGGAAGATACAGCTAAGAAGCCATAGAGAACATTAACATTTCAGCACTACTGAATTGGTTGGGGTCTTCCCATTTTTCCACAAACCTTAGAAATTCAATTGAAAAAAGCATAAGGTGTAACCTAGCTAATAGGAAGTGGTGTAGTTGCTGGGAGATGAACTTTCTGGAAGCCAGAAAAGGCATTATTATCATGAGGAAAATGGGCACTTATTCACCCCATGGGAGTTCTAACTGTGGCTATGGTCCAGTTTATAAGAGTCATGCTGTGCATGATAAAAACGTGTAAATGAAAGAATGGAAAACAGCTCTCGGGTTTTATTATTACAAAATCAAGGATCATAAAGAGACCTCTCAAACTGGAAACTTCAAACCGGAAGGTACTTTTTTGTCCATGGAACTGTCTTATAAGGGAATTAGCAGAAATATCCCTATTTTGCACAATATTTCTTGTGTAACCTACTTAATATGGAAACGCACAAGGCTGCAGATCACTTTTGACCTTGTTGAATACATAATAAATGAATAACTCTGTGGTAACTCTGCTATTTCATAGTTTACAAATATTCACAAGCCTGGGAAGACTAAGCATTTTGCTCTCTTATATTTATTTTAACACATGATGCAGAAACACCCAGAGGCTCTCTATAAAAGCTGTATATATACATAATAAAGCCTTGATCCTGAAAAACTCACAGTCTAATATGAACAGTCTAGACAAACACCATGAGAAGACAGATAATACCATGCTGCAGATGGGAGAAATGAAGGGTGGAAGCACAGAGGAAGCTGCACTGCTCAACAAGTGAGTAATTTCCTTTGTGGCCCATCTGTGTCATCCCAGTTCTGGTCAAGCCATAACCACAAAGAGCATCCTGAGATGCTTGGATATGCCAGAGTATGGGACTGCTGGCATTTCTGAACAGCACTGCTGGCAGGGAGCTCCCTGTGGACAGACAAAAAAACCCAGCACTTTCCTTGGCCAGACAGTGGCTAATGCCATGGCTGCTCCTGGGAGTCTGATGGACTTTCTTGGGAGAAACCAAAACCTGGAGGAAGCAGTTACTCACAGCTGCTACTCCACTCCTGTTTTCAAGAATGAGGTGACTGATTATGCTCCCCTTAGAAAATGATGCCTGGGAGCCAAACCCTCCCCTCTTCTGCAAGTACAAGTTTTTTGCACAAGCAACTAACTGAACTCAGAGATCATAGCCCACAGCTGGGAAAAAGAGGGGACTGATTTCCATCACCCCAAAGAAGGGACTTAATTGTAGAGAAAACATTTTGACCAGTGAAAGAGGGCATAAGAACAAATACAAAGGCATAATTCAAGATTTTGTCTCATGTCTGGGAGGATCTTGTTTTTTTATTCAATGTCATTCTGTGAGCATTTCATGTGGAAAGCAAAGGCAGAAAGAAGCTGGGGATCTGTACTTCCAGCTTTGTCCCAGCTGTACAACACAGTGCTCAAACCAGACCATTCCATCATGGCTTTGAAAGTCATCAGATCAAATCTCTCAGAACCTGACAGGTTTATACAAAGAGTGTTTGCCAAGGTATTCAGGCAGGGGAAGATCTAGGCTCAAGTAGATATATCAGTACAAAATATATTAAATTCCTAAATCTGAGAAGCTGTATCAATATTGGCTACCTATGAAAGCCCTGACACTTCCTCGTCAGGCAATGGTGGAATGAAAGTTTTCAGAGCTGCAATTCAGCGCCTTCTCCCAGGTGACATGTCCCAGGTCTACCAAGACATAACCTACAGCTCAAATCCTGCTTTTTCACTTATTTCACTAATTCTCATTCCTTAAAAAGCTGGAAAACAGCTTACTGAATTAAAGCAGACACCAGAAAGTGTGTACAGACATCAGGTGTGTAAAGTGATGGGCTAATTTTCAAACAGCCACAGGAACCAGAAGGGTTGCATGGGACCTGCTCCAACCTCCTTCTGGTTGATTCTGCTCAGGAAGCTGTCGGTGTGACTGGAGCAGGATTTGGGTGCTGTGACCCTCTGTCCATGCACATTGCCCCTTTCCCTGGAGGAAGATCTCAGGGACATCCAAGGGGGCAGGGAAAAGTGCAGGAGGGACAGACTGGCCCTCGCTGCCAGGCAGTCACTCCCCAAGAGGCCACTAGTGTCAGGGCTTGGGGTTCCCTGCCACAAGAGTGTCCGTGACCACCAGAAATGGGGACATGAAAGAGAGCTCACCACAGGAGACAGAAGGCCATGGCAGCTGGGTGAGAAACAGGCTCAAGGTTGGCAGGCACAGGACAGGCTGCACAGCTGCCAAGGGAAGGGCACCCACCTTGTGCAGATGGCAGCACTCAAGGCACCAAACTCCGCGGGTTTGGGAACAGAGACAAACCAAGTACCAAGTCTGTTGTTTGAGAATGTGGCAGAAAAATTCATTTCTGATCTCTGCCACCCACAAGATATGCTTAGAAGAAAAAAGTCATCTTCTACCAGATTACAGTTCTTTGAAACAGTGAATGAAACTTGTCCAAGCAGGGACCCTGAATTTCACAGCCCTTGATTTTTCTAAACGGCATATGCTGTTAAAAGAGAAACCAAATGAACAAGTGCAAAACACTTGACATTGTACAGTACATTGTAGATATTTTCTAGCATATGCTACTGTTGTTACACTGCGCCTTGTTGTGCCAGACATCAACCAGGTCACAGCATGGAAGGAGAGAAGTTTGAGAAGAGCCTGTTCTCAGAATCCTTAGGGGCATAAGGAAACCTAAACTTTCCAAGCAGTGGGAAACACACCTCATCTTCGGGCTAAACAAGGCTGGAAAGCAGATTTTTTTCCTGATTTTATCACTATGGGCTGTACTAATTATCATGTGACCCTGGAGCTGAGACAACAGGGCTTATAGTTCATATACCTTCAGAGAGTGACTATTTCCTTCAGTAATGAACCTGGGTTCTCCAGACTTTATTCTTACACATGAATGGCTCTTACCTTAACCCTAAAATTTTCTTCTCTGAAAATAACTGCAAACTTACATAGAAATCATCCTAATCATAAGGAAAGAAAATAAATTTTTAAAGCCTTCAAGAATATTGCACTTACGTTAGACGGAAAATTAGGCTTTCTGTCATTTTCTCCCCTTTTTCGACAACTGGAAGCTTATTTGTCTATCTTTAAAGAATGTTGTATGCTCTGATAAATATTTCACTATCAGACATCAAATGAAACCTAATTTTCTCCTCTATTAAATGTACTTAGTATAAATGCAGATTCAATATTTTTCTGTGTGTGTAAAATTTTAATTGCTCTAATATTTATTCAAGGTCAAACTCAAGTGGCATATGTTGAAAAACGTTATGGATTAATATGACAGCCTGTAACAACAGAGATGGAACTGGTTTAACGTTTTTTTTAATGTCACTGCTTCAGCTAGAGCAGTTAATTATTCTTCAAGTATGTCAATTTATCCTAATGCCTCACTACCACAGATCAGCACCAATGAAGACTTGCCAAAGAACTGCTGGAGTGTTTGTGCCAATTTTCATCTATGACAGCCTCACACGGAGAGCAGCACCCAACAGTGGTCAAGTGATTAGCTAGATATAGGGAGATATTTCTCTGCTATTGGCATTGCTACAATAAACCAAATTGCTAGAATGGTTTAAATCCTAAAAGCTATACTTCTAAAAATCGTGCCAAACAGGTAAGAAACAGAGTTAAGGTAAGAAATTACTAAGGGCATCTGCAGGAAGCACATTTTCAAATGTGCAGAAGAGACGTGAAAATATTCAGTAATGGCCCTATAGACTGCTAATATCACTGGCCATTTACAAGTTACCTCATCATTTTTCTTACACACAAAGGAGGGTTGTTGCAGGTTTTCCTAAACAAGAGAATAACCACCCCTTTAGCTTTACAAGGAATGAAAATTGACACTCACAATCCTTCCTTGACATTTTTGGAAAATGCTTTTTGTTAGGCACTTTCTGATAGCAACCCCTGTCATACACTTGACGAATTATATCTCGTAAGGATGAGATACACAGCTTTCTTGAAAGAGTTAGTTATTTCTGAACCAATCTCCTAAACAATTCAATGAAATAGATTTCTAGGAGGCAAATCAAACTAATAGAAAGAAATTAATATAAAAATCTGAGATTTTGTTTATTCTTCCTAAAAAACCAGGAAAAAACCCAAACAACAATGAAAAAACAAAACAAAAGAAAGCAAACCCCCAAACCCCAAGCCCACAGACTCATTTATAAGTAGACAGAGCTGCATTTTTAATGTTTTTAGTTTGTGTGATGCATCTGTTTGTCAGGTAGCCTGCTCAGCAGAAAAATATCAAGGTGTGCTCACATTGTCTCATTTCTTCCCCATAAATTATTATCTTCCACTGCCTCCCACTCTCTATAGCTTTCCACATACTCACATGAAGAATGTGAAACAAAGAACTGAGGTTTAGCGTGCTTTCCTTCACCTTTCTCTCTAAGGCAAGAATAAAAGCAGGATATTCAAGCTATGAGTATTTGAAATGGAGAAGAAATAATTGCTTACATCCTAAGGTGCTAGCTGGAAAGATGAAATTGACAGCAAACACCATATGAAATGTACATGTGCCCACTCCAATAGTAGGGGGGAAAAAAAAAGATTACAACAGTTTATTTCTGTCATAACATACAAGCTGTTACAAAATTCAGACAATTCTTCCAGTTCAGTATCTCCAAGTCCAACAGTTTTCCTCACCACCCCTAGTGCTAAACCCTGTCATCTCACACACCAAATGTGGTACCCTGCTGGTCCCTTTGCTTCTCACAGCTACACCTTCCTCTCCTTCTGGTTTGCTTACATATGAAATGTCTTGCTGTCAGAATAACTTTCCTCACTTGTTGTTGATTTTACTCCCTTTTCCAAACCCTTTCATTTCATACCCCAGTGCCTTCCATGTCAAAGGTTTTAATTTTAGCAACTGCATTGTCTTACACATTAGGCTGCACACACCTGAAATAGTAACTCTGCCACTGGCACATGGAAAACGCCATCCTGATGAACACCAACAGCAAATACTTGTAATAAACAAGGTCTGTACAGACTGTGGAGGCAGGGGCACAGATTGCAGGAACAGAGAATTCTGAGGAGGCACCACGAAGACAACTGTGTGCGAAAGGCTGCAAAAAGATATACACGTGCAGATCAGCTCCCTGAAATCAAGAGCTGATGTATTTGCCAAAACAGGGACTCTTCTTATGTTGGTACTTTGCATGTGATCCATGAAGCAAATATTTAAGGGTAGATCTGTTTGAAATCAAATTACTCATTTGGGAGGAAGAGATGTTTTCTCCAAAAGCAGACTGTGCTTGATTACAATATATTTATGAAGAACACAATAGCTACTGTCTCATTTTACAAATTTGGCTTGCTTAGAAACATGTGTATTTTTATTGGACAAAGATAAAAATAATGACTTCAAATACATTACAGTATCTTTAATCTTCTGTAATGGATGTCCCTTAGGCAAATATTGGTGACATTGGTAAAAGAAGACCGAGTAGCTTAAATCCTATTTCTCAAAGGGTAAAAGGTGGATCTATCAGAAATTTTTATACTCAGAATTTATCTGTGCTATAAAGTACAAAGTGATGCAGTGAATTTGTGCTGAAAAAGTAACTCCTCCAAGAAATGGTATAAGCCTATTGCTATTTACCAGTATTATTTGATGATCTTTTAAACACACTTGTGAACTATTCCAAAAACATGAAGGAATTATGCATGTATTTTTTAGCCACTGCAATGAGGCATGTGGGACTCAGGGCATTGTGGGGAAGGGGAAAAGCAACAGAAACTACGAGTTTTGCTGGCATCTCATAAGGAGAGGAGAACACTTTACACACATGGGGGACTTTTGGTCTGGTCTAAACTGGATGTCAATTATTTCCCCCAAAATACATCACATCTACTTTCAATCATGAAAAGGAGGAATTTAGAGTAAAGAATATTATTACTCTAAGACCTTTCAACGTGTCTTTGAAATACCACTGCTGATTTCTAAAGCTGAATGAAAAATACTTTTTCAATGTATAAAGAATACTGGGACTGAAAATATATAGGCTCATACGTAGAAAGGCCTCATAAGCTTCCTTTCCCCTTTAGACTTCCAGGTCTGGATTTGGTTGCTTTATTTTTGGACATTTTGGAGACAGCACTGTAGGTGTTCTTTCTGTTTTGTACACCTGAGCACAGCTCTCATGATGGGAGTTCCCTCTTCCAGCCCATCCCAAGCAGCGCGTGGGAAGGCCACGGGTGATTCCCCACCAGATGAACAGAGCCCCAACACTTTGCACACTGCATCCTTACAGTGCAGGGGATGCTTTCCTTCATGGGGGACAGCAGATGAATTTTTCATTCACTGAGGATGAAGAAAAAAAGGAATAAGCCAGAACATCCCATAATGTGTGGTGTGAGGCTGCATTTTCAGACCTGGAACTCGCTCCGCTCTCTGTCACTGCCACCATCTGCTCTTCCAGCCTCCCCATCTGCTTCCCCCACCACTGCTGAAGTCTCCCTTGACTTTCTGCAAACACTCAGACTCCCTGCTCTATGCTACTCTCACCTCTCCACTAGGCAGAGTTTTCCAAGACTCCTTCCAATGTCTCTTGGTCATTGCTGTTGAACTGGACTTCTCCAAAGCACCACCATCCATCCAAACTCCTTCCACCGTCCCTGGGAACACAGGAACTCCAGCTGTCCTGCCACAACCACTCAGCTCCTCCTTAAGCTAGAACTTCCCATATTCTGCAAAATCCCAACAAGCCTGTCATCGTTATTCAGCCTGGGTAATTTTCTAGTCTCCTGTTGACTTAATTCATATATTTGGAGACCTCCTGGCCCTTTGGTCTGTTGCTAATCCTGCCTTTAATTTTCAGCCTTTTCAGCCTTATCACCTGACAGTTAGAAGAGGTTTGCCTACACAACATAGACAACACTGTAAGATTTTGTTTTGATTTTAATTTTTTAATTCAATTTAGGCCACAACTTTCCAAAAACATTTCTTTCCCCCATTTTATAATCAAGTTTAAATATTATTTTTAAACCAACAGGGATACTGCACATACCTTATGTATGGTATCATTTGAAAAACAAATTGAACAATTTTGGTTAGAAAAGACCTTTAAGATGATGAACTCCAAGAGTGAAACAATCAATAACATTATACTAATAGTAGTGTTTTCTGGGAGCTGCAAAACTATGAATGCTGCAGCATCACAGATGTGAATGGGTCTCAGTAATACCACAAGAAGAGATATTAAATTAAAATTTATGCCATATTTTAACTCTCCTCATATCAGTACATTGTTCACAAGACTTTCACTGGATAAAATACACACAGAGAAAGCTGTCACTGTGAACCATTTATCTTGAAGCCTTTTAGTTTTCTACTCATAATGCCTTATTTTCTTAAGAATAAGCTTCTGATTTACATTTCTGTGAAAAGCTTATTTCGAGGTCTCTGTAAATGCTATTTGTGTTACTGGGATGCACCAGCTTTATTTCACTATTACATTACTGACAGAGTATCTCAGTTATGGGGGTGTAAGAAGAAAGGACACTTAGAGAATACAGCAAGTGAGAAGTAGCAAAGGCTGGCTTCTCTTAGCATAGTTCATGTTGGCCACGGTGTGTTACGGGACAGAATTGGCCTGAAGACCACAGGGCAGCTCCTGTGGAAGTGCTCCTGGATATAAGTACAGTTGGGAAGGCAGTCCACAGTGCCTTCCACTTTTGCATTAATGCCAAAACCAAAACCTCTACAGCTCAGAGACAATGAGATGCTGTGATATTTGTCGCAAGTTTTCATTTGGATTTAAACAGTCCTGGAAACCCAGAACACAGACACTTGAAACTGTAAACAAGGGTTGCAACTGAGGGAGTCAGAGAGGTGACGAGATACTCAGTAGCAGGGACACGATTTCATTATGAGCTCAAACATCTCTGTAATTGATTTGAGGATTAATATTAATTTATAAAATTAAAAAGTACAGACTGTTTAAAGGGTTCATCCTTTCATTTCTAAATTTCTTCTCACCACCATTAACTTTTGATCCCTAGGCCTAAAACTGATCTACTGGAGCAATTTCTCTCCAAGCTCCTAACAGCTGAAATGTATCTCAGTGAGGTGGGGCAGCAAGAAGCTTAGTCAGCTCTAGTATTTCATTAAGGGATTGTCTCCACACAGCAAACAGGGTACTGCAGTCACTGAGGTCTCATCCTAAGCTGAGTTGGTTTGGAACTAACAAAATTGAGCCACGACAGTAAAACAGCTTGAAACAAGTGGGACCCTTTGTATTTTGCAGCTTGTACACTGCAGCAGCAGCAGCAGAATTGTGAGTGGCTGAGGCAGCTGGTCAGTGCCTAAAAGGGACATGCATCCACAGAATGCTGCTCAATGGCTCCTTGGAGCATTGTTCTGGTGGGTGCACTCACCTTCTTTATCCTCTCCCCATACCAAGGCGATTTCTACCCAAGGAACATGCCTTATTTCTGAACCACACTGATGAAACTGATGTTTTTGACATGTTTGGCTCTAACATGTTCAGGACAATACTTTCCTCCAGTAAAATGACAACTGAAGTAAAGCTTCGGTGCTATATGTTGGCAGTAACAACCAGTGTTTTGACTGCATGGATTTAGGAAAAGAAAGAAAAAAAAAAGGTATAAAGAGCAATAAAATTATGAAAGAGACCTGATTTCTTATTCATGAAATTTAAATTCTTTTTGTATGGCTAGAATGCTTAAAGCTTCCTAGAAACCAAAGGAAGTGGTTTAAGAACTTTGAGTATCAGCAAATTGTTTATCCCCTTGCAAGTCAGACTGCTGGAGAACATATTTATCTTATGTCATTCCCATAGTTATCCTTGGCATCAAAGAGATGATTATTTATGGAACAAGACGTGACTGGGGAAACAGTTTTTCTGAGATAATCACGCCCCTGGGACAGTGCATGGCTCAGGGTTCATTACCATTGAGAGGAAAAGCGTGTTTTGTTCTGGAGTTTTTAATTCCAGACTGCAGTTCCAGCCAGGCAGCCTCCTTCAGGTGGATTAATGTGTCCCATTTGGAAGCTCACCTCACCTGTCAATCACAGTATCTCACCCAACCTAAATAAAATTCTTAACCCCTTCTTTACCACACTGCCAAAAGGTAATACCTTTTCCAAACGATTTTGGTGTTTTAATTTTAATGCCAAGAGATGAGCAGAAGATACCCAAAGGGTATGCTGGTATTAGTACAAAGAGATTCACCTACAGGATGTGCAAAACCAACACTGAATTAAAAATATGACAAGTTTACATATGTAACTCAATTGTTTAATAAAAGGAACACTGATAAGTACCAGTACTTAAAGCCAACCACCTGAATTACAAAAAGAATTATGCATAATTTCTTCGGAACAAAGCACTTTTATAGCTTGAAGGTGCCCCTTCAACACCCAGTTTGAAACAGCCATTTCCAGCACACAGTCTCCTCCAAGCTGCAAGCAGAGGGTACCACTTAATTCTCAATGAAAGTGAAATCCAACGAGAAGCTCACAAGGAACACTTTTTATGCCCTACTGTGTGGTCTTAGAAGTAAGATGACAGAGGGCTGTTTACCTAACTCTCTTGAGAAACAACTCCTGTGAATGATGGTTTTGATAAGCTGGATCTCAAACAGAAGCATTTGCAGCCTCTTGCAATGTGAGGTATGCATCAAAATCAACAAAGAAAACAAATGTTAAGAACCTAATGCAATACTTCAGACAGAAAGAAAATGTAACTTTCTCCCCTATTTGTTTAAATAGAAAGTGAAATAAATCTTATCAACTGTCTACATGGATGCTCATTCTATCCAGAGGTAACAGATGAGAGTTCTCTGTGGAAGTGATACCTAATGACTATGCACACACTTATCTTTCTCCCAGAGGGATAATTGTTTCTACTCCAGACTCTCCATACTTTCTCCTTTTTATATTTTACAGACACGGCTTCCCTCTGTTCCATAAGCCAAATCTCATTTTGAGCACACAGAGTGATTAGGAATTTCACTTTTCTCCTCTTCCTGAAGAAAACATTTGAAACCATCACCTCTCTGGTCTGCCTCTGCATCATGCTTGGCCATTGGCCTAGGGCAACACTTTGCTTTCACAAATATTCTCATGCTTTAGATATGCAGAGTTTCTTTTAGTTTGCAGTGGGGTTTTTTTTTTGTTTGTTTGTTTGTTTTTGTGGGTTTTTTGGTGGGGTTTTTTGTTTGTTTGTTTTTTAAGTTTAGCTACTCATTCAATAACTTTGTGCTTTCATTTCCCTCTTCTTCTCTTAAACGTTTCCAACTCTACCAATTTAGCTCAGGAAGAGGATTTTTTTATTTTACATTTTTTTTCACCTGTGCCACAAGCAATTATCATCTCTCAAATACAAGATTTGAAGGCATCTTGTAACACCCACTATGATGAATTTTATTCAAAAGTAAGTTATTACAGAGGAGATATAATTTCTGTATGTTACATCTCTGGGTTAGTCAATTTTAAGCCTCTATATTCTTTTGCTACCATAATTAACATACTACTTCAAAGACACAAAAGAACAAATGATCCATGGAGGCCAGCACTGGGCATGAGAATTCCAGTAAGATATTTTATCTCTTGGAGTCCAAGTATATTAAATCTAGTACTAAAGAAACTGTCTGTTCTTAAAATAATTGCCAAAGATAGAACAACAGAATTAATATCCTTAACAGCAACATGCTGTGCTCTCCATGCCTCTAGAAGCAGATTCATTTATTGCATCAATTAATGTATTTGTTGCCTTTGAAATATGTTGAGGTCTATGGGACAAGTTATGCAACTTTGCACTAGTTCACTATCAAAATACCTCCTTAGATTATTAAAATACTTAATACCCTTTAACTACCAGTTCTTTAAAAATAATTTTCCTACAGCTTATCAGGACAACAGGAACAGAGGTAACATCTGGTAGAAATAAGGAAAAAATCTTGGTCTTCTGGCACAAAAAAGGGCAGTATTTTCACATCCTCTTTATGAATAGTCAAACAAATGTTTGGTCTGTAGTCTTTCCTGGAGTCAAAATAAGAATACTCAGCCTTTACATACCAGAATACTCAGCTCCTACATCCCAGCCCCTCAAATAGCAGGTAGCTGGACTTTACAGTCAATCCAAATGCTTTCAAATTGTCTTACACAGCTACAAATTTTCACACTACAAGGAAGTATAAAGGTAATACAGAGGAATTGTTCCAAATAAATTATTTATCAACCTATTTCCAGAGGAGTTAGAGACTTCAGGATAGCTGGCCCTTCTCACTGGAAAAAAAAAAACAACAAACAAACAAACAAAAAAACCCACACAAACAAACAAAAAAACCACACATACACAATATGTCCAAAGGGAAGACAATCTCATTGCTAACGTTAGACTTCAAGTTCTTCTTGAACAGGAAAAACCTATTTCATTTTATGAGTTTATAAAGTAGAGCACAGAAGGGTCCAGTGTGGTAATCTTGGCTGTCCCTCTTTCCAATGATTGTTGTGCATACATTGTGTCTCTTTTTATTGAGTATTAAAAGCAAGTTGTTTATCATTAAGATACTACTGGCAGTTTATAAGAAGACATGAAAACATGGAAAAACCCCATCAATAATTGATTACCAGAATGCTTCCAGATAGAAATAAAATCAGGAGAATAAACATTGAGTGCATCTCTCTAGGCCTTTGAATGAGCGATATAAAAACATGTCTGGTTTAGCAGCCTGTACTGCTCGCTGTCATCTGATTTTAAACATATTCTCCCTGTTGCCCTGAGTAATCAATAAATTCATTTTCTTCATCAGTGCTTGGTTTTCTTTTTCCCAGCTGTCATAACACAAGAACTCCTCTAAGCAGGACTACTTTGTCATGAGATTTCACCCAACTGAGCCACATAATGCTTCTGCACAGAAAGGCAATCAAGGAAATTCTCTTTAGATGTAGATAATTTCAAACAGATAAAGCTGACAGAGATCAGGTACCTTTTGTGCTTCTAATTTTTTCTCTCATCTTGAAAAGAAATAATATGTACTAAGTTAATCTATTACTTCAAGGGTTCTAAAATTTAGTTGATCTGTTGGTCTAACAGTTAGCAGCAGCATTAACTATTACTATTACTTTAAGCCCTGTCTCCAAAGCAAAGCATAACAAAAGGTTTTGGTGATTGATAACACTTTTAAAGGAAAGAGCTTATATCTGCAGAAGCTAAGCCACAGAAACAGGGGGTGTACTTCACAGTTCCTGTCGACTCCACATTGAGTTACCTCAGATGGTCACTTCTTACAGGATGGGCAGATTCTATTATGAGGAAGGGAAGGAAGGAAAACGCAGAAGGAAGGCACGGAAGGAAAGAAGGAACATGCAGAAGGAAGGAAAGCGTGGAAGGTGTGGAAGGAATACGCAGAAGGAAGGCGCAGAAGGAAGGCGCAGAAGGAAGGAAGGCGCAGAAGGCAGGAAGGCAGGAAGGCAGGAAGGCAGGAAGGCAGGAAGGAAGGAAGGAAGGAAGAAGGGAGGAAGGAAGGGAGGAAGGAAGGCAGGAAGGAAGGAAGGCAGGAAGGAAGGCAGGAAGGAAGGAAGGAAGGAAGGAAGGAAGGAAGGGAGGAAGGAAGGCAGGAAGGAAGGAAGGCAGGAAGGAAGGCAGGAAGGAAGGAAGGAAGGAAGGAAGGAAGGAAGGAAGGAAGGAAGGAAGGAAGGAAGGAAGGCAGGAAGGAAGGCAGGAAGGCAGGAAGGAAGGCAGGAAGGAAGGAAGGCAGGAAGGAAGGAAGAAGGGAGGAAGGAAGGAAGGAAGGCAGGCAGGAAGGCAGGAAGGCAGGAAGGCAGGAAGGCAGGAAGGCAGGAAGGAAGGAAGGCAGGAAGGCAGGAAGGCAGGAAGGCAGGAAGGAAGGCAGGAAGGAAGGAAGGAAGGAAGGAAGGAAGGAAGGAAGGAAGGCAGGAAGGAAGGAAGGCAGGAAGGCAGGAAGGCAGGAAGGAAGGAAGGAAGGAAGGAAGGAAGGAAGCAAGGAAGCAAGGAAGGAAGGAAGGAAGGAAGCAAGGAAGGAAGGAAGGAAGATGCAAGAACTTTCCCCTTTTCAACAGCAGGAATGCAGTCTCACCAGATTTTTGAGGCTAACCAAACAACTGCACAGAGCTCCTGGTATTGGCATGAGAGTAAAAAAGATCCTGCTGCAAAGTGCGAGAAGGTGCACCACTGACTTGCATACATTAACATGGTGGTCACCAAAGTAGTTGGGTCCATGACAGGCTTAAAAACATGTAAATTATCTCCAAATGAAAATAAACACACACAAAAAATATATTCACATTTTTACCTCCCAGGAGGAAAAATCTTTGAATCTAACTCCTAATTCCTGGGGCAAAATAAATTGCAGCAAACCAAAATCTTTTTTCTGGGTCAGCAATCCACTTCTAGCATTATAAAATTCTTTACCTGAGTTAGGGTTGTTGGGCTTTTCTATTTTTTTTTTTGAATGATGTTTTTGATATAGTGGTAACAAAAAGAAACCCATTACAACTCATTTTCAAGGGAAAGTCAGAGACTAGAGGAACTACATTCTCTTCTGGGATTTGTGGTTTTAATTAGGCCTATACATTCTAAAATTAAATTCTCAGTTACTTCCTTTTTGAAGAATGTATATCCTACAGAAACACAGATATTAGACATAGATATTCTTGAAAGAGATGTCATACAGAAGCTCTGCTGTTTCTATAAGATATAGGCTGCCACAGCCACTCTATGGCCAAACCCTGAAATGGTCACTTCTTGTTTCTGTGCAGGAAAATCATTTCTGAAATAAATGAGAAATAATTTCTACATGTTTACTAGAAAATACCACCTGTTCATATTTGACATTGCTTCCTGCTTTCATATTAAGAGGAATAAACAAATAACTTTAAATTAATCTTTCTTATACAACTCTTAGCTAGTAAATTGAAAATACTTACTTGGTTCTGTTGATGGGTGCAGGAATAAACAGACTTTGTAACAGTTCAATAGCATGTTTAAGTAATTAGCTGCAAGGAATCTATTCAATAATACTCTAAAAATACAAGATCTAAGTAGTAGAAATGTGCTGTATTAAACTGGGCTGTTTTCAGTGACCATGTATTTAACAGAAGAGAACATATTGATTTGATATGCTTCTCAATTTACGACAGATAACATGAACACATGAACAATTTGTTTAATTTGTTTAATTGCCAAATGAAGAGTAAAGCCTGCAGTGTGTGGGACAACTGCCTGATCATCTGGGAGTCATTGCTGTGTCTCATTTGGCTGGAGACTGACAGTGGTCTACCTGCTTGTTTTACAGCACAGCAAGGGAGTCCCACATCCAAGAAAAGACACTGAAGGAAGAGCTTCTTTGATACTGAAAATACCTCCAGTTTCCTTACGGCTGATATAAAAGAAAATCACAAAAATAAAACATACTCCAGCAGAGTGGTTTACCTGAAAACAGACTGGGCATTTAAACAAGAATAATATCATGAAAGGCGTGCAGGGTTGTTTTTGTGGTGTTTTTTTTTTGTTTTTTTTTTTTTTTTTTTTTTTTTTTTTTTTTTTTTTTCTTAGTTGAAAGCAGCAAGGTAAAGCTCTGCATCTGATACAACATCTATATAACATGTAAATAAAAAGTTAAATGAATTTAAGATATTTTGAGCATTAGAAACAACAAAGCTGTCTTTGAAACTATCAGCTGAATACAGGGCAGAACATCATCCTCCACTGATGGCTGGAGAAAATAAAGATAAATGTTAAGATTTAAGTGAAAGGCTCCTGAAAAGTCTAAATGTGTTCTGGTACTCAGTGGGAAAAAGGTGTAGCAGATTTGGGTGGAATGAATTGTATTGTATATTAAAAAAACAACCAAAAATGGACAGTTAAAGGTGTGCAGAAGCTGACTGTATTGCCAACACAGAGAATTAGGTGAAACCGAAAGAGTCTCAAACTTCAGAGTCAGTAGGCTTTAGATTCAACATTTCTGTATCTATATTCTGCCAATATAGAGAACTCCATGTGGCTTATTTTCTCTAGACTGCTGTGCCTGAGAAATGCTTTTCATTTTATTTCATAGTCTATAGATACAACTATCCTACCTTAATCAGTGGATATAGCTGTCAAATTACTGTTGAAATAGAGCTGAAGAGAAAAGAATAGCAATTTATATCCTCAGGTGTGGCTCATTTATATCCTCAGGAATTGCTGGGCATTCTGTGGGTAGATTTTGTAACTTTCTGTTTGGTTTTATTCTTGTTAGTCACAGTAAAAGTTTTCGGTAAGGCACAGAGAGCAGAATCCAGTCATTTTCTTTCTGCTAAAGACTGCTTTGCTCAAGTAGCAAGGAAGAAGCAGAGTATAAAAAAAATAATCTGTAGATTGTGAAAATGATTGATGAAAAGTGTGCTGAGCACAGAAACACCTTTATTCAGCAGGGTGCCACACTCAGAAATCCCCTTGCTGTTGAATAACAGCTCATGGCTGCTACAAGAAAGCCCCTCCCTGCTGGGAAATTTTGAAGCCAGGCGGAAAAGTTCTATGCCTCTCTACAGAGAACATTTATATCTGAAATGACAGCTATGACTACACCTTTGAGATAGCTTTCAGGGAAGGAAATAGAGTGCACCTGGGTGTCAGTGCATGAAATAGTATGAGAAATGGAAAGTTATTAATACAAGGTCCTAAATACTTTAATGGGAAGAAAAAAATTACCATCTGTGGATGTTTTTTTCACTTTAATAGAAGCTTTATTGTTTCAAGGACAGAGGGAAATTGCCATTACTGTGTGTTTCAGAGGTGGTTCTCATTGTTCAGCAAGCCCATACCCAAACAGAAAGGAAATTGCCTGCTGCTTAGTTGATAGTTGTAATTTTCATCTTCTTCTAAATATACAAATAAGTCCAGGGTAGGAACTACAGGAGCAGCTCCTTGCCTGCAGCATGGCCTTTTGATCATGTTTCACTCTAAAAAGACATTTCCTATGAGAGGAACACGTTTTAACTGACGTGACAATAATTTTGGCTAAACTATACGTGAAATGCTAATGCAACAAGGAACTCTCATTTTAGCCCATTTCAGAACTTCCATAGAGAGGAAAAAGAACACAGTGCTGCAGAAAAAGACCTTTATAAATGTGTGTGGGTAATAAAATCCATGGCTAGCTTAAAGGAAAAGATGTAAGTAAAGGAAGACAGAGATGCTAAACTGGATCATATGGAACACTTCAAAAGGTACATTCTGAGGAATGTGTTCTGCCACACAAGTTCGAGAATGCACTAAATTCATCAAACAGCTATAAAAATCTTCAGTGAATTGTAAAAATCTACCAGATGGAAAAAGGCTAAACAAGAAAGGTCTGAGCTCTTCAAGAGCATAAAGACTTCAAAGGAAGGAATGGCAGAATTTCAGTTAAAATTTTAAAATAAAACACTTTCTGAAGACGAGAAGATAGACTTTCATTCAGAATCAGACAAAAAATAAAGGCAAGGCATTACCATGCTCATAACTTTAGAGACAAAACTAAAATAAACGACCATTTTTGCAGACATGAAGGAAGGAAATTATTCTCCCTGCCAGGTGGCCAATAAAAGGTCTGTGTCTCTTTACATCCTAGAGACGAGATAAAATGTGTGTAGGCCTTGCAGTACCTATCATGAGCAAAGTCAGACAGCACAGAGCCCGCTGCCTTGCAATGACTCAGAATGCCATGGCACAGCCCTGAACAGAAGAGGGATTTTTAACAAATCTCCTTGACCTAGTCTAAATTCTCCTGGCAAACAGCAGAGGGGTGGGAATGGCCACGTGTGGGCACAGCTCTGAATACAATACACGCCTCACACTGGTGTTTGCTGTTCATTAATGTCATTTTCCATGGAGGGATTCTCTCCGAGTGTATTACTAACATCACTTTCACTCCTGTTTTTGGGGTGGTGAAAGTTCCTCTGGAGCCTGCTGGAGCAGTGCCAGGGCTCTGGGAGGCAGATCCAGCCTGATCGTTTACTGGGCACATTCCCAGAAATCAGGGCATCAAAAGCTGAGCCCCAGCACTGCCGGCTTTGCGGTGCGTTGTTTTGGACTGGCAATGACATCCACTAGAAAGCTGTGGAGGATGGATGGGGCTCAAGAGGAAACTCCAGCATTTCCCTTTGTGCATCTCCCAGGATCAGGAGCTTCCCTACTTTACAGTAGCATGAGAGACGGCTTTTTCCCAAATACACATCAGATAAAAGTATAAAGGTCACTCTTTGATGCGACTTCACAACAGCAATAGAAAAGAGGATAACGCTGAAGACACACACCTTCCTTCTAGTTATTTCCAACAGCTAACATGTACTTAGCCAAAAAAGCCCATTTTCTTTACCCATAAGAACAGCCATATTTGTCTCTTAGTTATACACTTTGCACAGAACACAAAAAAGCCCTGCAAACAACCATGTGGGTTTCAAGCCACACAACATAAAGTACAAAAAAATAAAGGTATGCATCCAGTGCTTGAAAATTTTTCAATTTCTGAAAAGAAAATCCTATACAGTGCTCTACATGAGAAGTATGGATTAATTGGACTGTTGACTTTCAAGCAACAGCCCATTTTGAATTCAGTATATTAGTATTTTCAAATATTACAGGCAATGCCAAAGCAGTTATTTACCTATATTTGTCACATAAGATGTCTTATATTGTAAATGCTTGGAGATTAGAGCTTATGGATGGAAAACAGCTCTTAGGTCACTGCTCAAAAGATAATGGCAATAATTTTCACACATAATGACAGTGATGTTAAATGTCTGCACACTGTTGCAATCCCCTTCACCATTTCATTATCAATCTCCCATCCCTTATGGCTGTTGACTGCAGTTGCTCTTGCAGCCCGATACACGTGACTGTGAAACCTTCCAAGAGGGACAATCCCATCTCTGCCTTGCTCTGTGGTTTGGTTGCCTGTCTGCAGCCCTGAGTGCCCTGCAGGGTCATTCTTCTGCTCCACTTACTGGAGAAAGCTTTGCAGGAAAGGTGAGTCTTGCACACCAACCTGATCGTGGCAGGGCTTTTACTTTTTTTTTTTCCATCTTCCTTGGGAGGGGGGATCCTTAACTTGAACATTGATGGTATCACCAGGTGGTTCTACCAGAGGTATTTTTTGTAACACAATTTCCTCCATGTCTGGTAGCTCCATTAAGAGCTGAAAAGCAATTTTTAATTTATCCTTTGTCTTCCATTAAGTGCCAGTTCTTTCACAAGTTAGAATCTTGCAGAAATGAGAGGTACGTTAGGTCAAGGTAAATAAATTGTTTGAATGAAAAGAATGGAGAGACGCTTCAAGGCAAACAAGTTTGCTTTAGAAACAATTTCTACAAGATTAAAGATGGATTTGAACTATTAAAACCGATACAAAATTCTAAAGAGACAAAAATAAAAACATTGAGTTTTTGCTGATTATTTTAAAACCGGAATCATAAATCATGCAATACAGTCCTCAGCCACAGAAACCAACAGCAGAATTCTCAAGAAATTGAGGACAATTCTTTCATTTGGATAATTCACTGAAAGTCAGTTTAAAAGAATGGAAAGGGTAGGTACTAAGAAACTCACAGGAAAAGTAATTTATACAGTACTACTGAATATTTCCATCTCTCTTCTTACATGCAATGGAGTTTATTGATGCCTTTTTATAATGTCAAATTCCAGTACTTACAAACTTAATTTCTTCTTCTATTTTAAGTTTAAGCCTGTTAAGATCTTGAGTCTTTCATCCAGTTTTTCCACAACATTTTGGTGTCTTTCAAATGCAAATCCGATTCAAATTAATCATGAGTCAGCATCATTTATTTTGTCAATTGATACCCACTACTCAATGTATTGCTGAAGAGAAAGAAACAGCTGCAGGAATGAGAATCAAGACACTATCAACCCCTCAATTGTTGTCAAGTTAGGATTGTGCATGCATTTTTTCTTATAGATCTTTATCATCTGGTTTTAGGGGTATTATTTTTTTCCCCATTTAGATATTTAAGGAGTTACATTATACATTGACAATGGCTAATTACTGTCAGCCATTTTGTGTTGCATGCCAGAGAAAATATCAGCAATCTTGTCTCAGTGCTCCCATATTTTGTAAAGGTAATCAATACATCAGGATGTTTGACAGTGTACAAACCTGCCAACACTTTGTTGGTACCAACACAAACATTGTGGCATCTGATGTTAAGAAGTTCTTGACTTTCATTTTACTTAGCAGCAGTAACATAGGAGATTCAGGGTACACATTACCCATAACACTGTGATATTTCCAACTTCCATTAAGAAGACTAGTTTGGTACAGGTACAAATTTGCAAAAAAATAGCTGTGTGGAATTAGAGGAAAAAAGTTCCTGATGAAGTTTCAACACATAGAAGCAGGGAAAAACCTCAAACACAACAACATCTCTGCAGCCTTACTCACAGTGTTTTGAAAGACCCTGATCTCTGTAGGCTCACTGAAAATCAAGTGTGACTGCTTGCTCTAAGCCCTCACACAGCTGCCTTTCTGAGAAACCTCACCTCCTCTCTCTGATTTCTTTCCATGGAGGAGAGATGGCTCGGTCACCTGCTTCCTCATTTTTGTTTTCACAGGCATCAGCTAAGGCTCCCAAATGTATCATAGACTCCACTTACACTTATATCACTTTCCTTTCCCTCCCTTCAAATACACTGTTCTCACAGCTCTACACAAACGGCAGTAAAAGACATCTCTCTCTGCAGCCTGAGCAGCCAGACTTGTAAGCAAATAGATAATCAGAAACTGAAGTGGTCTCCCACTCTAATGAAAATTCAAGATACTGTACGTGGATGGAAATGCTCCAGCTTGCCTGAGAGAGCAGAGCCCCTGAGCTTCTCAAGACCTTCATGGAACACCAAACACAAGCAAGAACCAGTGGGAAAGCAACGGAGCACAGACGCACGAAGCAGCCAATGTGTCAGATCAAACATTTTCCCTTCTGAAAAATAAAACAGGGAGCGTGCTACAAGCAGGGATCCTGCAAGACAGATTAATCATTCTGTCTGGAACAACTATTCATACCATTCTCCAGCAGAAACTTCCCATAAAGTGGCCCAGCAGGGAGGAAAGCACGGACCCCAAGTTGAAGAGAAACATCAAATTGTCCTTGCAATTACAGGCTGGCAGCAGAGGGGCTGCTGCACGTGAAAACATGACCAGCACAGGTCCACGAAATGGAACTGGCCCACGGAAGCTGTCTGCTTGTTATTCAGCTCCATTTTCACTCACAGAGTAATAAGTAAAATCAAATTCCATTCCAATTCATTTGGCACTCATTCCTGTCTGCATTTGAATAGCTTAAGTGGTCTTCACACTGTTCTGTTATCTCCATCACTGCAATTTCAGACTGTTTAAACATGCCCTGAAATTTTGGTACCATGAATTTTTCTGCCTTAAACCAAATTGCTGAAAGCCCTGAGCAGCTGGCAACCACTAGAAAGGCTTCCAAATGCTGAAGGTATTATAAAATCACCATGGCCTCTCTTCGGAAATGTAGGCTTGCTTGAAACTGTCTCTAATTTATATACCTCACCTGAGCGATACAGTGTTAGGAGGGTTTATAATTTTAATTAATAGAACACATAGAGATCTAAATGGCTGGTCACCAAGCTGTGCTCTGAATAAGAACGCATTAGAGAGTTTTACTGGATATAAATTGTTTTTTGTTTTCTTTTTACTATATTATGACAGATTTATATCATAAATATATACTCTAAAGAATATATACTCTAAAGAATATAAAGAATACTCTGGTTTTGGGGGTACAAATCAGTAAGTTTACAGTGAAAGATATAACTAGGTGAGTATGGTGAATTCCGCATCAAAGTGGAAATGACCAAATAGATAGGGACTAGCAGAAATTCAATAAAGTCATTTTAAACCTTCCACATAAGTTCAATGTTTTTATTTTATAGCCATTTAGTATATGATGTTTAACTTTCAGCCTTTAATAATATGGGTGAAAAATGATTTAAAAAATTACGTGGGCAAAATGCAGTTAAATATGTGAGGAAAATTATAATAGGTTAAAGATGACTGCAGTGCCCACAGAAGCTGACTGCAATAAATTGCTGATGAGGCTGGAGCTGTGAGTGAGGCAAAGGCTGCCCTGACCAAATGGGAGCTGCTCACAGTCATGCCATTTATCTGCCCATCTGTAAGAGAGCTCTAGCCTGGCATCACAGGGCTGAGCAGTGCAAAGCCCAGTGCCACTGCAGTGCACTAAAGCCTCAGAGAGAGTGACCCCTCCTGAAAATCCATATACATCAGTGGGCTACAGTTCTTCAGGGAAATGGAGAGCCAGACAACAGCTCTGTTATCCCTGGCCCTACTACATGCTCAAAGTCTCAACCAGCCGTTGACTTGAAATTTCTTACCTTTATGAACAGCAGTCAATATGGATTTAAAGTTGAATTCAACTAAATATAGTTGAAACTTTTACAGTAAATACAGTCTTTATTTCTAAAGAAAGGCTTCAGAGCTGGCCTGTCTCTTGTCTTCTGTTCATACCCTCTTCTAACTGCTACATCCTAAATCCTGGTATTAATCTCCTTAAATCACCTCAGGATGAAGGCTCCTAATCCCACACCTTATGTACCATGGATGCAGTTTTTCCACTAGTGGAACTGTCAGAGATGAGGGTTTCTGCAGAAAAGATGTCACCAGCGAAACAAGGTGGAGAAGAAAACTAAACTTTGAAGAATGCTTTTCAAAGTCAAAGCTTCAGAAAAATGTCGTACTGCATATAAACTATTCACCATCCTTTTCTCCCTTCCCAAGTGCAAAGCCATCCTTCCATAAACTGCCTCCTGCTCACACTGGTCACAGGATCAAAGGCATGTCGACGAGGCTGCAGGCTTATGCCTCTGGAAACAAAGATTTCTCTACTGAAAACTTTTTGTGTTCATCCATCCTTGAAAAGTCACACACACACTTTGCAGTTTAAAGCACAGTCTCTCAGATAATGTAACGCTCCATAAAATAGCACAAAAAGCACAACCCTACAAATGAGACCCACCAGCTCCTGAGAAATGACCTGAACATTTTCGAAGAAAACAACAGTGTGTTTGCTCATGTGTTTGCACAACACAGACTTCTTTCTTGCTTAATTTGTATTACAGCATCTTGAGGAGAAAGCCTGATTTTCGTTCATTACTACTCAGCACCTGTCATTTACACAAGTACCACCTTCAAACAGTAAAATAACAAACAACTAAGGAGATTTTTTTTTTACAAATACATTAGGCAGTTACATTTTTAATTGCCATTACCCTATTTAAGTTCTTAAACATTAAAGCAGAAGGATATCAACACTTTCATCAACACACAGACATTTGTGATGCATATGCAAACAACTCCAGTAAAAAGGTCCTAAGCAAAAGTTGAACAATATAGTAGCTGAAAGACAGCTTACTGCATTGTTGCAGCTGTGAGGCCTGGTGGCCTCTCTGGCGGGCAGTCGCCTAAGGGCAGAAATGCCTGGTCATGGTGACTAGGCCAAAATAACCCTTCTCCCGCACTCGGACCCTCTGTTATCTCCCTGTAAGACAATAGGTCACTTTCTACCCCAGCTAATACTATTGGACACCTTTTCAAAACCTCTGTACCCTATAAAAACCCCACTTTTCTCCCAGCTCAGTGGAAGAGCTGTCCCTGGAACCCTTCACGGAAGAAGCTAATAAAGATTCATCTGTGGAACTCCATACGGCGCTTCTCCTCTCTCTCCCTGCGTCTGCCAAGGCACCTTAGCAAGCTCATGAGCTGAGAATCACTGCAAAAGAGCTGATCACTGCTAAGAGCTGAATATCACTATAACAAAGCTTGCTAAGTGTTGCCTGTGCCCGGGAGTCTTGCCGGAGTTGCTTGGGCAGGGGGGTACGTAGGTGCACCCCTAACCAGGACCAACAAAGGCAGCCGAGACACCGACTGAAGCTACCGGGAGAAAAACAAAACTGCATCTCATTTTTTTGAATGTGGGGAAGCACAGTGAGGAGGCAAGGTGATATTTTAGATTAGAAATACTTTTTTTTGCAAAAGCCTCGATTTTAAACTTGCACAGTACCTGACATTGCAGGGAACTTGAAGTTCAATAAAGGAAAACACATGCACATGGGAGCATTTTCTTAATTGGACTCTTGAGCTGAAAACTCAGATGTATTTCTAGTAGATGAAATGCTTCATATTAAATGTCAAGATGTATTGAAGAAGTGACACTTAAAATGAACTGAAGAAAGAAATAAAACGGAAGAAATTTAAGACAGCATTTATTAGCTGAAGATATTCCATGCATAGAGCAACTCACATTTTAAAACTAATTTCTGTCTATCTGGGATAATGACTGCGTGCCAGGAGTCAGGATTACAACGCAGAACCGGTATCAGAGGGGAGAAAGAAACTTCTGTGGAAATAATTTGGAAACACATAACACAGCTCAGAGGAAGACTACTGCCTTCAGCAGGTCTAATTAACACCAATTGTACTCCATTCCTGGTCTATAAATACACCCTAAGGAATTTTTTTTTTTTTTGAAAATAGCTCTCTAGAGCTTTATTCCAGTTGCAGTCACTGTCTGGTCCAAGCAGACAACCTGCAAGGCCACTGCTGCCTTTCCCCTCCTGCCCTGTGCTCCCAGCTCTCTGCCTCCCACACTGCAGGACCTCTGGGTCCAGCTTGGAGTCCAGATTTAGGCCCCCTCAGTACCCACCCTTTCCTCTGTGTTCCCCCCCATTCTTCCATACCAATTCATGGCTTCTGGCTCCTCTCACCCTTTGCAGAACTCTGCACTTTCAGTCTTTCTAAGAGCCTTCATTTTCTACGGTGACCCTGGGAGGTCAGGTATTCTGACCTCACTTTTACATGCCTTTTAAAAATTCCTTCCAGTATTTCCATCCATTCAGGGCACCATTACTTTTTTGCTCCAAATATCTTTCACTCTTCAATTATTTCCTTTTGCTCATCACCTATTTCAATTCAGCTTCACTAGCTTTCTCTTTTCACCCTGTCAGACACTTTTCACATCCATCTTCCCCAGCCCTCCCTCCCTTTGTAAAATGATAGAGTTTGTCCTATCACCTCTGACAAGCTGTCCTTTCAGTTATTGACATCATGGCACCATGGCAGCCTAAGATCCAATTCTCTTCCTGCTCCTCTTGTCACGCTGCTGAAGCAGGCGTGAGAAAGGGTTCAGATTTTGCTGGCTTCCTGTGCCTCACATTGATTCTCTTCTTTCTTGTCTTTGCCCTTTCTCTTTTGGAATACCCCAGACTGATCCTTCGGCTGTCAGCCCTCGTTACCACCACAGTTGCCTCTTACCTGCTACCACACACATGCTCTGCTGTTCAGGCTCTTACTAACATTTCATCTCAAAAACCAGCCATCTTCTCAACACACCTTTCTTTCTTGATGAGTGAACTCTGGTGAATCCAGAACTGCCTTTTAAAGCCTTACCAATGCCAATTTTGAAAAATCTTCAAATTTATAATTTACTCACATAGCTTAAATTTCTTTGTCTTTCATGTTCTTGTATCTAACCTTCAGAAATGATGCAGCTAAATAGGTATAAGTCCTTCTGCCCTGATATGGTTTTTTTTTTTCTTCCTATTTTGAATATCTTTAGCATCTGAGGAGTGAAATTTGTCTTTTTTCTTCTTCTCCACCAGGCAGTGCTCAGGAAAGTCAAGGAAAGTCAAAACTAGAACTCCTACTGTTACTTAGCATAAGACTTCGATATTACTACAGATTTACACTCCTGCTGCTGGAAACGCAAAGTGCAAAAAAAGAGTAAGGATAAAGTAAGCAAGGAAATACAAGCCAAACTGTAGGTTGCACCAAGATCAAGGGTGGCTTTGGAGATCAGGAACCTGAGATCCCCCTGCCTGCACTGACAGTTTTTCAGTCTTTTTCTCGAGGCTGCACTGTGCCCTTATGGTTCTACCTATCACCGGGTTCCATTTGCCTTCTCCATTCCAGAATATCACACTTCAAAGAAGATTGAAACAGGCTCAGTGGTAGAAACATCATATCTGAACTTCCAAACAGAGCAGATCACTTTTATATAGGAAAATGAAGCCACAAATTATGTTGATTTATTATAATAGTGTCCATCCAAAGTAGAGGGAAGTAAAACCAGTGGCATGTGGGGGTTAGCAACATGCAGATCAATGCTCCATGAAGATATCTGGCGCTATTTATACTTAACATAGGTGTATATTAATTATATATTTCGTTGAGGGAAGCCAACTATCAGATTTCCAGGGAGGGATTTATAAAATGCTCTTCCATACAAAGATTCAGAGGAAAAAAACTAAATTTAAAAACCTAAATTCTCTTTCCTGTTCATATTTATTCTGCAGCTCCATGCTGGAAGAACAACTGGAAATCTGGATGCTCACAGGAACTCTTTGCAAGATTCCTCACTGGACCTAGCACAAGAAGAAAACTACAACAGATTTTCAAGCTCAGTGTTTTATCTTCAAGCCAAACTGAAATTCTTTTGGCTAGAGGTAAAACTGGTTTATACAGAGTAAGACCCCAAAACTTCCTGTAAATGTCAGTTGTGACATACCATATACATAATTGTAACAAGAACTGTGAATCTGTTTGGTATTAACTTCACCAAGTCACTTCTGGGTCAGTTTTGCTGTAAATCTGTGATTTCAAAAGGAATCTGCTCTCAACAGGAAAGCTTACTCTCTTGCAAAACTCTCCCTTGACTACAAGCTTTAAAAAATTTTGAGGATTTTGGAAAGCACTAGGGAAAAATGCTTGGTTTGTAAAGCCAGGAGACTGGCACTGACAAGGAAATAGGAGAGCTCTTACTTCTGAGGACACAGGTATCAATCTGAAAATGAAAGAATTATCTCTCAAATACTAATCAGCCAGGATCATGTAGCACCTTAGTGAAATGATATAATTTTGTGTTTAACAGCTTTTATCAGTGCCAGAGCATACTGGGACTACAAAACAACTTTGCTCTTGAGAGAATTCCCCACAGCTGGCTACTCCGAGGCTGCCTGCACAGCCACATGGAATCCAGCCCATCCACAGGCAAGACTTGAAGTGGGATACAGCTCTGAACCTGGCTGGGGTGGCAGTCCAACCCTGCTGTAGAAAGCACTCATCTATTTCTCAGACTTTATATAAATATCCCAGTTTAAAACTCCTTCTTTTTTTTCTTTTAAAGCCAATATAGTTTATAGCTCTTTCCAAGAACAGATTTTTTTCTAACTTGCAATTGTTAACTGGCTATTGTTTCTTATTCTAAAGTTAACAATGTTTAAATCAGAAATAATTAAAAATCTGATACATGAAGTTACAATTTTAATTGTAATAACATTTCACTTTTAAGCAGATAATTTCCCAAAAGCCACTTGTGCAAGTATAAAATGTGCTCATATTACATAATCTTAAAAAAGCAAAGTAATAATTTTTAAAATCTCTACTTTAAGTGGAAAGTTAAGCATCATCAGTCTACACCAATGGCAAGCCACTGTGCTTTGCCCATAATGTTGTGTGTCCTATGAAGAGACATGTGATGTGAGGAAGAAATTTTTTTCCAGCTCAACCATTGTTTCATTGTGCATCAGCAGCCACACTGATGCCATTAGTGTGTGTAGGTAGCATGGGAGCTGTCATTATAATTGCATTTTTCAGGCAGAGCCAGAATGATTATTTGCATTTTTACTTGCAGGACAACACAGATAGGGAAGTCTGCCTTTGGAGAGTGCACAGGAGGAGAGTCTGATGGACAGATGTGTCCCTGTGAATGTGGGAGCCATTCTGAGGATGCCACCTGGAGCAACCAGGGGGACCAGCAATGCCCTCTCCAAGCTTTGCTGCCCGGCAGAGATTCAGAGGTGTGAGATAAATGCTGCCTTCAGCCAGAAAAACACTGGCAATTTCAGAGGCTGAGGATTCCTCCTATTCCATTGTCGTCATAGGGATTTCTGAACTTTGATGCAGAGACCTTGTTTGGCTGTCTCTTCAAAAGCAAAAAGCTGAGAGTCCTTTTCCTCTTCCCTTACACATGGCTCAGAGCCTATTGTTAGAGAGAAACCTAATTAGTTCCTTCTGCAACACTTTATAATTGAGATCTTTTCTGAGATGATCCTTGAGACTGCCCAATCATATTTCATTCCTATTTATCAGTAACATGTTTGCTAATGCATTACATGGCACCATTATCATCTATATACTCTGAGATTAGTCAGTGTTTCCATTAGGGAATTATAACTCATCCTTACAATTTGATTCCAGACAGAATTGCAGCTTTCAGCATCAGAGCCCAGAGTGATTTAAATAATGGAATTGGGCCATAAAATCTGCTTAGTTTCCAGTGTATATTTTATATTCGAAACAAAATGCAAAAATATTGAAAGATTTCAAATTGGGCTGTTGCAAAGCACATTTAGGATGCAGTTTTACTGATATCAAAGATTGCTGCTTTTGTGCATCTATCTTTTTTAAATAATGGTATTCTTATGTTGAGCATTCTACAAATACTTTTCTCAAAATGAAATTTCACAAGAATACTTACAGTATGGGCTTCCACATCCATCTATCACTACACAGATAACTAATGCCATTACATGGGTGGCTCATAAGAGAATATTTTGAACATTTAATGGTTGTGAAATTCTAAAGAATGCATAGGGAAGTCTGATATTTTTCAGTCAACAGAACTAAACCATCACATCATATCAAAGACAGCATTTTACATTCAGGAAACAGACTTTTACAGAAGAAAGATGGGAGTGCCAGGAAACTCATTTAATAAATGAACAGCAATCTTTGACCGAGGTTTTCCAAATTGTGTGCTTCAATACAGGTTTTAAGTGCACAGATATACATCATTCTTTCTACACATGATGGGAAAGACACGATGTTTGGAGTCCCAGGGAGAATCCCCGAAGTTTCTGCTGCTCTTTTTAGTAAATGTTGGTATCCATAGATAAACTCTCCTTTGATTTATAAGTAACTCTGATTCTGTGACCTACTTAAAACAGTGTGCATAACACACCCTTAACACATAAAACACCAATTGGGTTGATTCCTTTTATTCTGGCTTCAAGAAAAGTTTTCTAAAATTATTGGTTCATTACATCATTGAACTTATCAAATATATAGATCACAGAATCACAGAGTCTGGAAGGACCTCCAAGAGTCATTTTGTCCAAACTCATGTTCCAAGCAAGGCCACTTAGATGAGGTTGCTCTGGGATGGATCCAGGAAATTGAACCCTCAAGAATTCAAGTCACGATTACCTCTGTGAAAAGTGTCCTCCAGTACCTGGTACCCCTTATACTGACAGTATTTTTAAAATCAGAATTTCCTATCTCCACTGCCTTTTTTCCATACCACTGAGCACTTCTGGGGAGAGCCTGTCTCTGTGTTCTTTAGACTGTCCTGTTAGGGAGTCGTAAAAAAGAATTGTGTCCTCTCTTACGCTCTTAAAGCTGGCCAAGGCTCTCCTCAAGCATTTCATTTTTCAGCTCCCTGACTGCCCTAACCCCCAGCTGGGCTGAGGGTTTTGAGTTATATCAAAGCCCTACTTGTACTTGGCAGTCCAAAACTGGACACAGGCCCATGGGACTCTCAATGGGAATCATGGCCTATATGTGGAAAAAACACTACAGTGAATTCACTGGTTTTTTACAGATCTATTGTATTATATTTATAATGTACTCTTAAATTTATACTTACATTTACAATATTTATAGTATTTTTTTAAATAGAGCTTGTATTATGATGTGCTAAATGCAACACTTGATCAAAACAGTTAAATATTTGCTGTATACCCCCAAGAACACTGGCAAGCAAAATGATTGAAGTGTCTTCCAAAGGGAAGTAAATGTGGCATTCTTACTACAAACAATTTTAGTTTAGCATTAAGAACTCTTACATTTTAACTTTAGAAATCAGCATTAAAGAAGAAATGTCCACTAAACTAGTCAAGAGAAGAAAAAAAATAAATAGACAAAAAAAAAAAATCTCCTAATGTTACAGCTTGGAAAGTCACAACATTTAATTTGTTTAGATTTCCAAAAATCCATTACACATTTGCCTTACAAATGTTATAAAATTTTTGATGTTTTCTAAGGACGGTCAGGTTCCAGGAGTCATACACAAATAAAAAAACTGCAGAGACAGAAATTATTACCAAAGTACCACAACTATTATCACTGTCTGAACACAAAGATGACAGTCGCATTATGCTGCAAGGATTATGCTTCAGCACAGGACGAGAAAGTTTCCAAGACTATTATGACAAAGCAAAGGATGAGATGCAAACATGAAAAGATGTGTTATTTCCATTTGACAAAAGTAGGAGACAGGATGCCAAGCACTGAAGTAAGTTGCCTAAGGCAACATGTGAAGATACACGTGCTGAAACCAAATCTTCTGAAGCCCAGACATACATTTTACGGTCATTCAAGATTTCTGGTTTCAGTTTCTGTGCATTAATCTACTCTCAACGCCATGATTCTTCCTCAACTTAATCAACTGAGAAGCTGAACTGACTTTTCAGTGTAAGGGCTGTACTTATGAAGAGGCAGCTCTCTCCTGCACCCATAGAACCTGACAAACACCAGTGGTGAGCAGCCCTAGGAGAAGCTGGGGCATGTGGCAAGGCTGCACCAGGCGAAGAAGGACATGGCACAGCATTCCTGGGTCTGGGAATGTGGAAAGGCTCGTTCCTGGGGCTGCACCAACAGGGAGAATGAGAGCCACCCACATGCAAACAAAGAGCTCCTTGGCCTCGCCTGAGCCCTGTTCCCTGTGCTGTGCTCCCTGCCTGTCCCTCTTCCCAAGCCAGCCATCCAACACCCCGATCACCACAGAACCAGATCATTAGTTTGTCCTCTCTCCTAACCTGCTACCTCCTGACTGCCCACTGAACCCACTCCCTGCTCCAGGAGTATCAACGACATGGTTTTGTTCCCTTCAAAAGCCTTTCTGAATCTCTCCAGATCTGCTGTTAACTATGCAATATATGCATACTTATATAAACATATACTCATGAAACCTACAGTATATGTAACAGGCAATGTATTTGGTACTGGTAGGAAAGAAACATTAATTCTAGCCTATTGCTAGAATTAATGATATTCTACTATGGCATAACATTGTCAAACAAAAAAATCAAAACTCCTCCTTTCAGTGTGTTTAAGAACTTCACATGTTCCTTAGTATATTTTTCTATATCCTGAAACTCAGAAAGAAAAAGTAAAACCTATTACTACAGAATTATTTCTTTTTTCAATATTTATAACTAGAAAGATGAAAAATTGTAAAACAACAACAAAAACAAACAAATAAAAAAAAAACCCCACCAGACAACCAAAGACACAGATTTCAAGATGACTATGTAAATTATTTTCTATTTAGACTTCAGTGTCATATTACAGAAGTTAGGTAGTTATAGAAGGAAGCCCTGCAGACCACCTTTGTAACAAGTATGAAAGAAGCTGCAATGGACCAAAGCAGCATGATGATACCTGTTAGTGCATCTGCTGTTCCACTGCTGCATCGTGTCATGTAGCCAAGCTCAGACACAAAATCCTGTGAAGTATTGAGCAGAATTCCACTGGCTACAGATTTTACCCCTAATCTGGCATGCCTTTAAAACTAAAGCTATTATTACACCCCAGTTTGTCAGATACTATAATTTGGGTGTTGCAGCTAAGTCACAAAATCAGCCTTCATCTACTGTTCTTGTCATGGCCTTGGTACCATGCACACAGTCACAACTCTTACTCATTTCAGAAGCAGCAGTGGTTGTTAAATACTGAAAGACATCATGTAATTGATTTTAAGCTGATTAAAGGGAGAATACAGCATGAGTTCATTCTTGGTTTTATCTTCTCTTGCTGTTTCCATTTGAACACAAGTGGAGAAAATATTATATTTTTTTTCCCACAATAATGAAATACTTCTACTCTGTGGAAAAAATGACTACAATGTTTGCATTACTGTTATTTTCACTCATAAATTGATTTAATTTTACCAAGTGATTAGTTAATTTTTTAAACCTGGAGGAGGCTGTTGCCATTCAGAAACTGCACTACACAAAGCAGCATCTCTTTTTTTATGATTCATTCAATGACCTAGAACACGATCGCATTTCCAAAAGCTGATGCTGTGACAGGAACTGAAGCATCCGGTGGAACTGCAAACGTGCTGCGATGGGCAGAGCTGAGCAGGACCAAGCTGGGAGAGAGAGGGCTGGCAAACAAAGCCACTCTGCTTTCTTCCTGTCCCCTCCCCACTCCCCACCTTCCCTGTGCCTGGCATTTGTGGATGCAGCCCACAAGAAGAGAGGTTCCCAAGGGGCTCCTTGACGCCTTTGGAATGCCATGGACCTCCTGAGGCAGCCAGGCCACAAAGCAGTTACTGCCCAATTCCAGGGATGAGCAGCAGCTGAGCAGCAATGCTAACTGCTCATGGGGCATCCTGAACTCCTTCCATTCCCTGGAATTCCAACAGCTTTGGGCTGCTACAGCCTCCTCTCTCACCTGATCATGTGCCACAACCATCCTCCCGGGAGCAGAATTCAGTGCTAGGAGAAGCAATAGCAGAACATGGCAAATAAAATGCAAGTACTTTTTCTTTCCTCATTAATAATGTTACACGTAAAGGAATAGTGTCAATCTTGTTTTTCATTTGAGGAACTCTGACAGTGTTAAACTGTATCTTAGTCTTTTCAATTAACATTATGATAGTAGTTATCTAAGACAACTTTGAATACAGACAAAATAAGAATTAGTCAAGAAATTAACAAAGTAAAATACCATATATAAAAGAAAAATTGAAACTGTAATTATATTAGTAAAGATAATTGCTTATCAACATCTACAACAGCTGTTTAAAGTAAATTTTACACAGCAAACCAGTAATAGATATTGTAATTATTGGGTAAAAACTGCTTTATCAATTATATTCCCAGAAGTCTGAGGCATGTGAATGTGATGCATAGCAAGATATTGCTGATGCTGAAAGCAAAACAGATTCTACAAGGAGGTCCTAGGAGACTGAAGAGAAGAAACATCTAAATATGCTTTTATTCTACTTACAAATGAAGTGGAGAGATGAGACCTTTCATGTTTCCAGCTAAATAACAGACAAAATTACCCTGAAATATTCTGCTAGATGGTAGAATGCCCTGCATTTCAGAGGTGAGTTGAACAAACCCTCAAACGTGTTTGCTCCATCACCATATTCTTCACACTGAGGTGGTTCCATGGCACCAAATACAAACACACCTGTCACAAGATCCATGGCAAGACCAATTTTAAGATGTTCAAGTGCCTGAGGTATTCTGAGATGCAAAAATATACTGCATTCACTCACTCAGAAACTGTGTCCTGAAAAGCAATCCTCCAAAGAACTGAAAATGAAAAGCCTTCCTGTCCCCCATGCTGATCTAATGCCACATGCAGCACAGCTTACCAACACCTTCTTGTTTGGGATCTCCCTTCTTTTTACCTCAATTGCCCTTTCCTTGAGAGGTAGTGAGGATTAATTACACAGTGAGAATTAATTACATACTAACTGAAGACAGCCCAGAACACGGAAAAAAGCATTAGGTAAGATTACATTAAAAATATTAGTGATAAATCATGTAGTAGCCTCTGCAGAGCACTGAACAGTATTGAAACATGAGGCTATTTAGAAACAGAGGAATAAAAGGGTTTGCTCAGGCAAGTTAGTGTCACCTTCTTTCAGGTAAAACTCTTTAGTCTACTGAACGGTCAGTATGTATTTAGAATTTTGGTCAGGAGGGACTGGTACAACAGGCCTGTACAGGCCAGGACAGTGACTTCATAATTTGGTATACCCACCAGAGAATTCAAAAGACTAGGAACACCTGCAGTATGTCTAAGTGACTTCCTGTGTCTGGTTTGACTGGTTTACCGGGAGGATAGAAGCGACAGAAGTTATTAGTTTTGTTTGCATTCGAGTCGATAAACAAAAGTTCTACGTGTATTTGAATAAATCATACATCATGAATTATGAAATTATACAAGGTTGGAATGATGAAAACCATTGATTTCTGTCTCTGCCTAAGGGCAGATGGAAAGAACAGAAAAATGAGATTTATAGCACATTCACTAGGAAGACTTCAAAAGCGATGTACATTTTTCCTGTGAGAGCAGATCAATACAATAATTTTATTTTTAAGCTAAGACATGGGTATAGCTAGGACAGCCTTATCTCTTATCTGTCTAGTCTCACACATATGCAATGATATTCACATAATGTCTACACCAGCAAGATACAGTTTTTGAAAATATAACACCTCACTGAGCTCCTGGCAGCACAGATCACATTTCTGCACTACATCTTGCACTTAGCACAAGCATCCTGGGGCGAGGTGACATTTGCCTTCTTCACTCTACAAAAGAAAATGCTACTTTGCTTCAAACAATTAACAGCATGTTGTGAAGGACTGATTGAAAAGCATACATTTTCAATTTTATACGCAATATGGAATAAAATGGTAAAGTACTTCTAAAAGGGTCTGAGCTCTTCCCTAGGAGGCAAAGGTGCATAAAGGTCAGTGTGTTGGGGATTTTGGTATGGTTTTTTAAATGTCTAATAAACAGGCCTGCAGGAGAGCCTGCCAGTAGGTCTGCCTGTGCCCAGTTCTGGGGAACACATCCCTCTTAGCATCACACTGATAGTAGACAGCACATTCAAATGGGGCACACACATCCCCCCTGGGAAGTGCAAGGCTGCAGTGGGGAAACAGGAAGCACGAGGCTAATATGGCATGAATTTGAGCTGCACATGGTCAGTGTCTTAGAAGAGGCACAAGGAGAACTTGCCAACTTCCCTGCTGGGCAGAAGGATATGTCTAATCTTATTGATAATGCTCCCGCAGCCATCACAGCCTCAGGATGGGATTGAGCCAGAGACTGCAGGGGAAGGGAATATCTTTCCTTAGATCAACAAATGCAGCTGAAGAGTAGACAAGCTGTCAGATATACAAGAATTTTTCTGCTTCTGTTGAAAACAAAAATCACGGACTTACGAGCCATATTATTCTTATGGATATTTATAATCTCACCTATCTTGGTCTTTTCCCCACGATCGCTTCAGTGTTCCTCAGGAGATAACTTATCTGTTTTCTCTCCTGTACAAACAATTGTTTTTGTTGTAGCTTTGCTTTCCTTCCCTTAATTATTCAGTTAGCAGCACCTTTTTTTCTCTCTAAAACATCCACTTAAAATCATGTGCAATTTGTTCTCAACTTCCATTAGCTATGAAATTTAATGCTATCCTTTCATAACAGTAGGGTGTGCCTGAAAGCTCATCCACTTTTTTCCAGGCATCTCAGACTCCAGGAGGAAAAACAGCTGCAGAGTCTGGAGATGCTTTTGCTGTTCAGTCTCCTTTCCTCAGAGAAGAAACTGATTCACGAGGCATACATACAGTAAAGTTGCAGAGAGAAAATGAAATTTTATGGTCAGGAAGTTGCTAGGTAAAGGCCATACATTGTTAATCACTAATTGGCTGTTAAGGTGCATTTACCAGTAGCTAGAAATTCTTCTTTATAAATATCACAAGGGTCCTTAGATAGAATTTATAAATAGAACAAGCTGTTAAACATATACACAGAGAGTATGCCTACACTGTCTTTGAAGTCAAGGCTGCTTGGTGGAGACAGAGACTTTGATTGCTTGTATTTAGAAAAAACGGCAACATTTCTAAGTAAGCACTGTGATTCACCACTATCTTTAGTATTTAGAGTCCCTTATCCAACAAAAAAAAAATTGTGCATAATTTGCCATTGGTGGACATAGAAATACAATCCCATTTTTCATACCAGTTCATAATCATCTGAACAAAACAGAAAACATATATGCTTTCATAAAATACACTCCAAAAAGTTCACTTATTTCAACAGGATAATTATTAGATCTTATTTGTATTTTACATGGAGCTACACATAAAAATACTTCTCTTTTGGAATTTTGAGGACAGCAGTTACAATCTTAAATATATCACCCTATTCTCAGTTCTACAAAGTTAAACTTCAGTTCAACAAAAGAACAATCCTGACATAAGTCTTGATGCTTCCTATTTAAAATGAAAGAAAAGATTTTGTGCAGTATTATCACCGTGGAGGCCCAACCAGGAACACAGACTGGGGACACAGGTCTGGGTGCAACAACAGCAGCAGGGCAGAAGACCCTGCCCTTAGTTTATTTTTCCATTATATATCTGTGGCAAGGTGACCATGGATTGGAGAAGGGTATCGCTACCTCTCCTGTCACATTGGTCCAGGAGGCTGTCATTCAACCTCCCCTTGTCTTGGAGAAAGTATTCATAACATTGCCAATATTTACAAAACATGGTCCTGTGTTTACAATTCACCAGCGTGAGAAACTGCACGTTTCTCCTTTAATATGAACGCTTAGCAAACCAGGAAAATTCATGGTAACACAGTATCACATTAATAACTCTAGCAGGTATTTCATGAGTTTTGAATTTCAGACTAAAATAGGATTCAAGTAATCACAGGACTTGCTCGGAATGATTAACACAATGTGAAACTCTTTCTCTGAAGAACAAAGAATATTCTGCATGTACCTTTCATATCCCTACAGCACTGTATTTTCTACGTGCCTACATTATCATGCTATACACAACTAATCATACACAACATTTTAGCACAGGAATGGTTGGAGAGCCAAGGAAGAAACTGATTCAAAGAAATTCTAGACTCGGGTCAAAGAGCTAGGAAGGTGTATATGTGCAGAGTCCTGCCCTGCCACTTCCCAGGAAGCCTTACTGTCACCTCTCACTGCCTTTGGGAGAGGAACCTTTCCAGACACGTGGAAGAAGAGTTACACACTTTGCTTTTCAGAATGGAATAAGCCATCAGCTCACACTGAGCTTAAGTGGCCACCCAGTCTCAGCTTTCTAAATATTTCTAAGGGATGTGCTCAGGTGGCTGCGTGCTCCAGCACAAAGGCACTGCATTGGGAGGGCTCAGCTGGTGCCACTGACCAACATGTGCTTCTTAGAATACGGTAAAACCAGCCAAAATAGCCGTGGGGAAAAAGGAAGCAACTCCATACATTTCCTACTATATCTTTCCCACTTTGTGATCCCAGGTTCCAGATAATCTTATCAAGTGCAGAAAGTGGAGTGAAAACCAAACTGAATCTTTGTTGTAACTATAGACATGATAGGAGTCAGCAGGACTATTCTGAAAAGGAATGAAGGTCTGCCTATTCCAGTACAAGCATTTTATAAACGTGGATCATAGATCATTATATATATTATAGCATCTCAAAGGTAATAATAGCAATAAGAAATAATTTACGGCTAGTTCCCTTTTTATGGCCCCATAATAGTATGACTTAAATGCTGCACAGACCTTGGACTGGCCCTAAAGAGTGAAAAGTTTTATTCTTTACGAACCTTGTATGATGGTTATTTTATCTGAAGCAGCAAGCTAGTAAAAGTATGGCAGCGGGACATTTTCCCTCGGTGCCATGTGACAGATGTGCCCTTTTGATTTCTGTTGTATGAAAATCCACTGGGAGGTTTAGGGTGGTTTTATTGCAGAAACCTATCAGATCTTATTGGCCTTCTAGGCTGATGGGTAGTAGGTTGTTTCTCACAGCTCTCCTCTCATCTCTCTCATTGTACCCTCCTTGAGCTGCTCCGGTGAGGTCCACAATGCTAAATCTTGTTTCACAGGAAGATGTAGGTTGGTTTCTATAGCCTGATGTCTGTGTCACAAAGAATTACATAAGATGTCCTTAAAAGTGACAGAACTGGTTGCATTGGATCTCTCTTTTCAGTTCATAAACTTTATTGATTTTTTTCAAATACAAATATGCCATTAAATTCGGAGTCAAAAGCATCTGGATATTACAAGCCTTCCATGGAAACAAATGTACAGATTTTTGGATGTCTTCCAGCCACTTTCTTACGCTAGACTGGTGGAAAGCAAGCTTAAAACTGGTGATGCCTGCCAGGATCAATGCAGAATCTTTCTAAAATGGTTGTAAGGAATGTGTGTGAAAGCTGCAGGTTGAAGTGGTGTGTGCCTGTGGATTCAGGGTGGCACTTTGGTAGCAAATACAACCCAGAGAAAGCCTCATCCTTCCACTTGCTAGCCAGACAAGAGTTTAATATTTTACACCACTGTGATACAGTGTGGGACTGAAATTCCTCCACAGTTGCTTGTTCTTAGAGACAAAGAAACAGGGCAAAGCCAAGGTCACTAACAGACAGGGACGTGTGTGATACCTCACAGTAACCCACCCCAATCTAAATTTCAGTAAGCTTCAGAGCAGCCTGCTACTGCAATAAACTTTTCTTGCTAATCCATATAGTCTGTCAAAAAAGAGAATGAACTCCTCATTCCTCTGAATTCAGGGGATAGGACATGTGGGGGATAGAATTTCACAGCACCCAAGGTCTAAAGCTCCTTGCTCCGTAGTCCAAAACTTAATTAGAAATATAACTCCTACCACAGGAAGTTTGAATGCAAATGGCCTATTCTGGTCATGTGCATTATTAGCTGGATGAAAATCTTTAAGATTTTCTTAAAAAATAAAAGATGTCTCGCACTCCAAGAATGCAACTTAAGCTTGGCACAGCTTTTAGTGGCAAAAAAAAAAGGAGGAGATAAGGCAATTCAAAATATTCAACTTTTTTTTTAAATGGAAATTTTTGGTTTTCTCATTCTGAAATAGTGTTTTGAGACTACATTTAGCCACAGTAATTTTAGAAAAAGCTCTAAGCAAAGAATATTTCAGATCAGACCATTTTTTCATATTAACATTAAGCATTAGAACACCAATACAAATTACAGACTTTTCCCTCATATCTCCAGTTATTATGATCTGCTTTTATGCAAATGCATTGTTGTGTTGTACATTCATTCACCACTCTTCTCTCCCAGCCTTTCCCTCTAACAAGCCCTTGCTCAATTCGTAAGGAGAACGTAAACAATTAGCACAAGCAGTAAAGTTCAGTAACACCTGAAATGTCTCCCAGCACCTCATATTAATTTAAAAGTAATAACAGCGAGAATGTCAACGCATCTTAAAAAGAAGTTATTGCTGTTTGTTACGTGCAGCAGCCTATGATTCATTGGGTGACACAAAGAAAATCTTTTGCTGAAACACTAAGCAGGTTATAAAATGCCATTTGTGTGTTACTTTCACAGTGGCTTTCATCTGTCATTATAAAACCATCCAATTAGGACAACAAAAAGGAGGGCCATATTTTTTAAGTGCTGTTTCTTCCCGAATTAACTGCTTCATTTCGACATAGAACACTTTTGCCTCATAATTTTTCTGAAGCATTGCATTTGCTTTTTATGTCAAAGAATTGCACAACATATTTTATTTTTGTTTTAAATGGGAGCTATGGGAAATCTGCCCTGATTTACAATGAACTTGTGCGCTTGTGCTACGATAATACAGAATTTTCAAGCAAAGGCAACACCTCAACCTCTATCCGCTACACCAGAAAATCACAAACAGATCATGGTAGGTTGACTCCCTCTGCAATTCCAAGCAGTTTGAATTTAGGCTTTTTATGGCCTTCTGTTAGAACAGTCATTATTTTATTAAATTTTATAAAGGACCACAAGAAAGGAAATCTTGGTCAATAACTGTGAGGCAAACACCTGCTTCCACAGCCTTTTACTCATGCATTTACATCAGGCAGAATCTTGTTTTAGAATGACAGAAAGAGCAACAGTTCTCCAAATCTGCATCCAGCTTCTGGTTTGAATTATAAATGCAATTTCTCACTAAGCAGGTCAAGGCTTTTTTCAACCCAGTGATGGTCAGAGCACCGCAAAACCAACCACACTTTCTCATTCAGGAGTTGCTTTGTGCATTCCTGAGATGCTGATATGTTTGGATTTAATATTTGTTCTTTTGTTCCAAATTAAATTTAAAAAATATATTTTAGACTTTCTCGTGTTTTTCTATCTCATACATTTGCCAATTCTGTAAGGTTTTTCCTTTATAGCTTCAGGACTAGCTATGAATAAACCAAGACCTCTCTCCAAGATTCCTTGGAGATGGTCTCCTACTATAAAGTATTTCTTGGGGCACTGAAAAAAACATGTACATATTTAAAATGCATAGCATGTCAAATGAGGTAAGGTGGGGTTTTGTTGTAGCTATGTATTTTTGGCAGAATCCTGCTCCTCATATCATAACAGTAGAGTTTTTTCCAGTGCTCTCATCACTCCCTCTCCTTCTTAGCTCAAGTCTCCACCTTAATTATCAGAAAGCAGAGAATAAAACTAAAAAAGATTAGCAAATAAGGTCCAGAATGAGGAGCACACATTCTTTTCACATGAGAATAGTAAAAGAGTCTATTTAAGCTAAGGTGCACCATAGCAACAAAACATGCAAGAACCAAATCATTCTAAAAAGGCACAGCATATCCTTGTACAGATGCCTGGACTTGATGTATAAACATGCAAAACGTTTTTTCCTGTTTTCTCTGCCTAACATTTTGTTCTGCTCTTTCAAGTTTATAATTGTCCTAAGCACCTGGTACATGGTATGAGACTGCCTTCTCCAGGAGAATACAGCTTAATTAGCCCCTACATGGTATTCATCCTGCTTATTTCTGTGCCAGTGAGAAAGTAAATCATCTGACAGAAATGTCCCAAATGTGTTTCAGTTTAAATTCTGATTTGCCTCTTTCCTGCACACACTTCAGAGTCTCTCACTTGCACAAAGCTCTTCTGCTGTCAATCTTACTCACAACATGAGAAGTGCTAAACTGGAGATTTATTGAGTTCTCTGTGAGGAAGAATTACATGCACACATTCCTTTGTTCTCTTTTCCTTTCTTTATTCCTCATTACTGTTGTTGGGTCTACTGATTGTCCTGCAAGAGTGTTTATGCTTCAAAGTTAGAATTTGTTTTGGCCAGCTGGTCCACAAGAGCTTTTTTAGGTAACACAGCAATGCTCTAATCCTCAGGAAGTTATGACAAGCTATATTTAAAGGATTTATGTGCCTGACTAATAACGAATTAATTAAAATCAAACTAGCAGCAATATTCTTTGTGCCTTCACATAATGTCTGGCACTCTATTAATAAAAGAAAATCTTTATTAGAGAATAAAAGTAAAGTGTCAATACTGAATCCTCTGGGATTCAGGAACAGAAGGGTGAATTCCTTACTAATATCAATGGATTTCTTTCAGGGAATGAATTTGAAGTGTTTCTGGACCAAAATGCTGCTTTCCTGTCAGGATACTACATAGATAAAATGGTAGAAGCTATCTTTTTTCCTTGCTCAAAAACTCTTTGAGAGCTATTTTTTTTTTTAATGTATTAGCTTTCTGTACGCTTTCTGTTACTATTTCAAAACAAAAACTACCCAAAGAATTTTTTAATGTCACAGAAGAAGCCTTATGGAAATCTGTTTGCTACAGTCCAATGCCCCATCTCAGAAGGTTCAGAATAAAGTACACCTAAAAGGTTTGAGGCAGTGGAATAATTTCAAAACAGTTTTCAGAGTCAAAAGCAATTTTAAACGTTTGTAGCACCTTTATATTTCTGCTGTGAGTGCTCCAATTTGGATATCAGTCAAGCTGAATGCTCACAGCACAGTGTAGGGCAAACTTAACTATTTGCAAATATAACCATCAAAAAGGAAAATAAAAAGACAGGTCGGTAAGGCCAGCTGGGGGAGAGTAACACCCTCAAAATAAAAGCGGTTTTGGTTGCATACAAAGCAGCAGAATTCCTATAGTTATCTATGGATGTAGAGCTGAGACAAGAAAGTGAGAAAAGTGATACTCTCTTGCCATGAAAATAAACAGAAAGAAATGAGGCCATAAAATCTCAGCTATAGCTGGATATTTAACTCCAGTCAGTAATGTTCTCTTTCCAGAATGATTTCTCATGTGCATAAGTCTGGATACACTTTTTAAAATATGGCAACATGGCTTTGTCAAAACCTTTTGAAGGGGGCCACTATTTTTTTTTGCGGACTGCTAAGGAGAAAGGAGGTGTCTGTCACACCTACTGCAAGCCCACTTTCTCCTGCATTCAGCAAGGGCTCATGTGCAGCACAGGAATTAGAGTACATCCCAAGGCAGGCAGGAAGAGGAGGGCAAACCAAGCTGCTGCATTCAAGACTTTAATACATTTACCCTCTCTGCCGATTTCCCACCCCTACACCCATCAGAACTGCCGTGTTCTTCAACACCCTGACACTCTCAGCTACTGTCAGTTCTGCTCTCCAAGCACACCCTCCTACAGCCCCAGGCAGCCAATTCGATTGACTCTCCATGGTAAATGGCCACCCAGCCCCCTTTCCTGGTCAGTCTGCACAGCCAAAAATGCTCCTGTCCATTGGAACAACTACTGATTGGCCTCACCAGTCATCAATTTGTGTTTATATCTTTAGGCCAGTAACTAACTGGTTTAATACATAGATTTACTTGCTTGGCTGTAATTTACAAAAAAAAGCAGTCTTACTTGTGGCCAGCAGCAACACTTCAGCTATGCTGCTCTGACCCCCACAACAGTATCTTGGCAAACACAAACATCTTTGTTAGTGTTTTTTGTTGTTGGTGGGGTTTTTTTGTTGTTTTGTGGGGTTTTTTGGGTGTTTTTTGGTTGGTTTTGGTTTTTTTGTTTGTTTGTTTTTTGTTATTGTTGTGGTTCTTGGGGGTGTTTGTTTTTGTTTTTTTTGTTTTTTCTTTATTTTGTTTTTTTAAGTGTTGTTGGCTTTTTGTTGTGGTTTTGTTTGGGGTTTTTTTGGAGGTTTTTTTGTAGGCAATATGCAACCCCTAAGCAATATTATAAAGTTAAAACCTCAAATGATAAAAGACACAATCTACTTTATAACGCCAGTTACAAAAGAATTAGACAACTTTACTAACTGCAGCAACAGAAGATGGCACTGATGACATTTTTACTTCTGCTGACTTCAGCATGAAGATAACAATTCATCTTCCAGCCTGGCCAAGAGCAGGTAGAGTTCTAGCTGTTTTTCCTGAGGAAAGTTTGTTATATCAACAACAATGTCTCATAAGGGGAGAAAAAAAAAAAGACACATTTAGGAAAACATTTTAGAATGTGAGTATGAAGGAGTAATGAAACCAGCAAGAAAAGAAAAAAACAAGGTTTCAGGAGGGGTGTTTTCCTTCTGGCTCCTCAACAGCCAAATCTGTTCTACTACAAAGCCAGGGCACAGAGCTCACACATCATCTACAGCCCAGATGATGAAGTCCTATTTTTGGGAGTCACATCAGGCTTTCTGCTGCTACCAGGGTGAATCTCGCTCCCACCAGAAGCTGCACAAGCTGCACACCAGACGTGCTTCACCTTTGCACTGCGCCAACACAACATCCCAGACTTCTCTGGAAGACAATGGAAGTGCCACTCGTCAACGTGGGGTTTATTTCTGTATCCCACAACTCATTTCTGCGACCCTGTTTGGTTACCTAAGAAACAGTCCCTGGATGAAATTTGACTGATTATGTTGTCAGGTTGATTGTCACTACCGTGGGTAGAGTTTCATGGGGTGTGTGCACATGTGGGATGCAAAAATATTTTAAATAAACACTTGACAATTCTAGTTCTTTTTTAGTAGTATTATGGGGGGAAAAAAAAGAGAACTGGGAGAAATTACAAATTCAAGAAGTTCATTAGGATCTGTATTATACTTCTGAGGTTAACTTAGCCAAAAGAAAAAACAGAATAGGCTTTCACGCAGAAAACAAGGGTATTTTTAGAAAAGCAATCTGTATTGGAAGGTTAATAACACAGTAACTTTACAAACTCTGCAAGATTGTAATAAGTACTGAAGTTATTTTCAAATAACAACAGTGCTCATTGCTTTCATTTATCATTGCCTTGTACAAAATATTGAAGCATAACAGCCTTATTTAGTGAATTTCCAGTGTTAAAATCTCTAAATGACTGATTATTTGGGCATTGGAGATATGTGCAATTTCACTTGCAGCCCACGTTATTTAGATTCAAAGAACCTGCTAAACAAAAAACAAATAGCTGGTTGAGAGATGAAAACCTTGTTGTTAACCACTTATAATACAGATTTTCTGTGACCACTCTATTCTCTCTCATGTAAACAAAGGAGTCACATCAACGAGAGCTAATTCTGAAAGTATGGTGGTGAGGAATATAAAAAAGAGGAAGAAAAGAAAGACCAACACTTTAATTACCACAGACATGATAAAACAGAATGTTATCAGGGTTCTGATAATGCTGCAGAGATTGCTGAGAAGCATCCTTCCTGAGAGGTTTATAAGTTGGGATAAATATGGGCACCAGAGAACACATTTTTGTCTGCCACCTAAACACATTTTCCCTCATTATGATCTCCCAGCATTTCTTACGAATGTTGTTTCACTCTCTTTGTTATCGTTCTAACTACAGTGGGGATTTGCTGAGCAAAGTTATGACATATAACCCCTTTTCCTGCCGTTGTGTAAGACTGCTACCACTGCATCTGGATACTCAGAAAGGATGCTGACAGCAACACATGCCTCTGTGATAAGTAACATTGACAAAATATGGCTTTGGGTGGAGAAGGAGGATTGTTTCCAAGCACCTCAGTGTAAATTTTCCTACCATAGGTGCAGAATGTTTTGACCAAGGACAGAAGTGCACACAGTAAAACCAGAAATCTCTGGGGAACAAGTCACTAATGACTCTGTAACGCTGGGGAAGAACAATCTGTCTTGTTCACTTTTCCTAAGCATGGCACACTTGCTCCTAAAATGCTCTTCTGGCTGGCAATTAGCCAAAGGTTTCTGGTGCAAGTCCCTACAAGGTCAGTTATATTTTTTCTCTCATTAAAAAATAATGTCAGAAGCACTGTAGCATGGTGGCTCGACAGCCCGATGTATCCTGCTTAGAGCTCTGGCCTTGTGCTCTCGAGCACCAGTTGGGGATCAAAACACACAGCAAAACCTCAGTGAATTTCCAGGTCTGCTGCATGGGAACAGAGAAAGGTCTTTGGGTTTTGATATTATGAAGACATTTTGCTTTTGGAAAGGTAAACAGACCATATGTTTAGAGAGATGACTGACTTCTGCAGGGATTTGAAAGAGCACAGATCTATTTTGTTGATTATTTCTATAATGAGGATAGAGTGAATAAACACATTACCAAAAATCCAATGTACTGCAAGAGTGCTCCAAATGAGAGCATAACTCTATGGTGTACAGCATTTATTGCTTGACATGATGATATGATGTATTAATGCACAAGCTACCTGAAAATAATCTTATTTTTCAAAATAGGTTAACATTTCACCATTATTTCTTCCTACTCTGCAATACAATTTTTTTTCTGGTTTTTGTTTTGTTTTGTTTTGTTTTTGTTTTTGTTTTTGTTTTTTTCCTTTTTCTTTTTATTTTCTTTTTCTTTTTTTTTCAGTTTGTCTCAGGGGAGATGCAGCTTGGGGAAGAAGAGTTTATAAAAATGAACTAAAACTAAACCCCTCTAGTTGCTCAGTGAGCCCAGTGACTTGTGCAGTCATCTGCAAGACAGGGGACAAACATAAACTCACCCTCTATAAAGAAGGAGAATGAACCTGGTTTCAAGACTGAGTCTACGTCTGGAAAAAAACCAATAGGGTTTAAATCTGGTTTCTCAGTTCAGACTAGTGAAAGAAAGTTGCTCAAACAACCAAATTCTTAGGAAAAACATTGGAATTAAAGGGAAATATGAGGCGATGGAACCGAGCATTTGAAGATGGAATTTATGGAATTTATCAGCATTTATGGCTGATGAAGCCTGGAAGAAGCTAAAGATGGCAGGTAATATTTTGATATCCTCTTCTGTCATAAGGTATCCAGAAGATTGTTGTACTTATGAAAAGGTGCTTTTCTGGCTGTAAAAAAGGGCTAGCTGCTCCTTGGCTGCTTCTCCAGGGCACTGCATGGGCAGGAGGAGATCTCTCTTACAGGGCTCTGGAGTGGACTGGCAGCTAGGAAAAACTGCCTGAAATGAAAGAGGTGCTGGGGTGCATTAAGCCATTTCCTCCTACGGATGTCACAATGAAACCCTGCATTTCTCCAAGCCACCTCACATAAGAACATGGATTTCATGGTCTAAGACAAAACCTTTTATGTATATTTTTCTCTACCACTGCAGGACAGGCCATGACCTTGGTCTAGACTGACTGCAAATAATATTTACAGTACACTGAACAAACAACAATTCACAGTTCTCTTCTAGCACAATTAGTTGCATCAGTGTGTTATTCAACATAACTTAAGAGCTGCAGTGGGTGGCTTCAGAGCAAGGCTGCATCTTTAGAGGTGTTACATGAACGTGTGCTCCTATGCTCAGAGTTTCCAGGCAGGTGTTTCCCAAAAGTTTTGGCTCTGGAGAAGAGAACCTTGCCAACCCTTTAACACGGACTGAATGGGGAGCTCGGTTAAACCTTTTTCTACAGTGCTGGGGACAGGTCTATTTTCTACTGCTGTTTTATTTCTACAGCTGATGATTAAATAACCCACCGTGCACTTGCCTTATGGCAGTCAGTACAAAATTAAATATTTCCTCATGCAGAGTTCATTAGACATCAGAGTTTCCTAGTTAATTCGTTAGGTCTCCATGAATTCCCAGGGAATATTATAAAATTATAATTTTGGTCTATTCTCCTCCAACCTATTACAGAATACATTTCATTTTCCCATATCTAAAGCATAGTGAATGAAACTATTAGAGGAGAAAACACATCTGGATCTCATTTACATTTCCTTTCATGCAGATCAACATAACAGGATGAATTCAGTCCTTCAATATTCTTTATTCAGGGAAGGAAAAAATCAAAATGAAAGAAATACTAGATTGCTCCTCCTACTACACAGCATTAATGATTTTTTTTTCCACTTTGCTCTTTGCAGCTTTTGAGGCAAGAGTCTCATTTCAAATTACACAGCACCTCCTGGAGAAAGGAAAGAGCATCTGGAGGAAAGAAGAAGCTGCCAAGTCAAATTCATGCCCTAAAGCCCCAGACATGCTCTTTAACACTGCCTGTGCTCAACTGACTGAATTCAGCCTTGCAACTGCTTTCCACATGAGAAGTGATATTCTCACCTACACACTGTAAAAAATGTCCCAGTTTAGATGTGGCAAGTTGGCTCATGGGGACATCAAGACCAGGAAATAAGAGAAGAGTTACCCTTCTGAACCCAAAGGGACAAGGTCAAGTCCAGGAAAAAAAAATTCTACACACAGTAGAACACTCAATTTTTAGGTTATTTGCCATCTTCCAACAAACTAACCCATATAGCAGATGTAGAGGTGAGAGAATGGGCTGAAGGAAAGCCCATGGAGCTCTGCAAAGATTCCCCCATCGCGTTCCAGGTGCTTGTGGGGAAGGAGCAGTTGAGAAAGGGCAGGACTTAATGAACTCATATCAGCTCTCAAGTTGCAAGGGGAGAATAAGGAGGATAAATGGTCTTTCTTTCCTGAGCAGTTAACTGTCTCCAGTAACTTTAGCACATCTAACACAACCCATTTTATTGGACCTATACACCCTCCTCCTCACCTCAGGGAAAAAATAAAAAGGAGATAATTTGGACAAAAGTGGTGTTTAAAAAAAATATTTGATTTCAAACAGAATCTGTAAACTGTCATGGCAACAAAATGCTCCCCTGCAGATCTGGTAAGGCGGGAAAAGGCTCCACTTGGCTTTAAGGGATATAAGAACTCCAAGGAGATCTACCAGAGAGTAGCACACACCCTGCCTTCACACAGACATTGCAGACATCTGAACAGCTTCGTAGCACATTTTGTGCAAAATGCTGAGCCTCCATAAATAGTCTTTTCTCATTCAGGTACAAGGTCCTAAGGCATTGGATATGCTTCTCATCTCACCAGCAGCTGTGCCACAGCTTGTCCCTCCTGAACTGCTCTACCACCAATGATGAACTTGAACCTCTGACCAGTTTTGATTTCCCAAAAACACACAGTATATTTTCATGAACACAGACATATTTACTGAAGTCAAAATTTTCTTTTTGCCGATACTGAAGATGGCCTTAAAACTTATCACTAATGCTACACTGGGCTAAGTGGCTTCTCTCATGACTAAATCTTGAGTGTTGATTGTACATTTTACCCTGAATATTCATGTATTCAAGTGAAGCTACACACACACAGAAGCAAACATGTATACAAAAACATGTACATGTCTTTGGTTCTGTGTGTACTTATCTCTTATGCTTACTCATTTAGGTGTGTATCTGGTGAGAGATATAAAACAAAAGCCAGTTCCAAAAAAGGAAATCAAAAGCCATCCAAGTTTTTCAGAGCAGTGGATAAAAGAATTAGTCTTTAAGGTTTACTGAGCTCTCAGGAATGGGATTTAGCTTAATTTAGACAATACAGTTGCCTGGTGTTTCACTTAACTTCAGCAGTCTTCATTAGAAACACAAGTAACATACCACACACTAGATAAGCCCAGCCTGAATCCCATCTAGGAAGCACGAGGTACTCTTGCACCTTCTGTCTTTGTGCTGAGCTCTCTGTGACACTGATCAGCACAGTCTGCAGCAGGATAAAACCTGCAGCTGTACAGATTCCAAATTTCCAAGGGCAAGGCCACTCAGTGGAGCTGTATCCTGGCTTAGTTTTGGGCTCTGGTTTCCCAATTGCCACTGCCCTGTTCACAATCCAAGTACCACTGACTGATGGAAACATTAGCACAGTTGACCTTATGTGATGACAGAGTGAAACACAGGGGAGGGAAAGAGTAGTTTCTTTCAAATGTAAGGTGCTAAATACTTTCTGACCCCAGTGTGGATGCGTGAGAAACATGAAAAATGGCATGCGAATTCCCACTTTTCCCCACTTGCTTTCCCACATGTCAGAAAAGGGCTTGTGCTGAAGTTCTGTGTCCCAAAAACCAGCATTGAGAGTGAAGAGGCACACCAAGCACACTTCATCATGCACAGCAAAGCCGTGGGGCTCCCACAGAGCTGTGGGCTCACTCCTCAAAACCTTGACAACTGACCCACCCTGTTAACTAATACAAAAGCTGTTCTACAGAGCACTCCTATAGGGAACAGCAACAGGACCGTGACACACAGAAGCAGGTTCTTGCATGCAGGGATGTGACAGCCCTGGTTTCTCTCTGCATGGAGAGTCCTGTCTGTCCAAAGCAGATTTCAGAATCCACTGCAGCGCCTCTGAAGGGAACAAAGTGCTGTGCTTATGTTTCTCTGCTCTTCCTCTTGAAACCTCATTTTATACATACCTGAGACACAAGAAAATACGCACTGTTTTGTCTTCAGCAGCTGATCTTGATATATTTATAACAATCTCAATTAGAAGATTTTGATGGCTCTGTTATGAAACGATCTCTTTGTAGCATCCCTCAAATTTATGCACTTCATCACTCCTGACTTGTATGCCTTTTGTTCCTCTTTTCTTACAAAGGGGACAATAACAGTAGAGTATACTGACACAAATTACAACAGCTTATTCTCATTAACTGCTCCAAGAAAGAGAGCAGTAACTGAACAGTATCCACAGCAGCTCTCTCCAATGCTGATTTATGTTACAGAATTGCGGTTCATGAAAAATGCGAGTGTGAGTTTGCTTGCTTGGAAGCAAACATAAGCGACTGGCTGGCTGAAACCTGCTCGCTTTCAATCTTGTACTAGCAGCCTAAAAACATCTAAATTCTTCCTGCCCTACCTTGTGGCCCTGTGAACTTTGCCTCCTCCTTTTCTCCTTGCTGCAGGGACACCTCTGCTCAGTGCCTCTGTGCTTTGTGTGCAGAGGGCTGGGGGCTTGTTTCAGCAAGAGCACATGTGCAGTGGGAAGGGCAGGGTTTACAGGTGCCTGCTGTCCCTCAAAGTGGTTCATGGGGCACAATTAAATCTCCTTCTTGTCCTGCATTTGCAGCTGCTGCACAGTGGGGCCCTGAAACCTGCCCAGGTCACGAACATTTCCAACACTCTCGAAACCAAACAAAGCCATTAATTCACAAGGATTTGTTTCCAGGTTTTCTTGCCTTTCCCCATAAACAACTGTTGACAGGTCTCTAAAATCCATTCAGACTGAATTGCTTCTCTAATTTGCATATGCAAATAGAAGCAATTCAAAGTTAAGTGTCAATTTCCATAAACATTGCAATATCTGGCTTGTAAATATACACGTACATGTGAAATACTAAGCCTAATTAGACCTCAAGAGTATACATAAATAACTTTTATTGTTTCTTTCATTTTCAACCTAAGCTTTCAGGCACTTGAACTCCAAAAACAAGAGTTTATTGGTTGCATTGTGAGATATGTTCTGCATCTGATCCTTTAACTTTGGGAGCTGCAGAATAATGCTAATTTAAACTAATTTACAGAAAGAAACAATTTCTCAAGAGCTCCTGTTTCCACAGGTAATTTTTGTTACTTGGGACTGGATAAGAATAATGCAGCAATGCTAAATAAGTCTTCTGCTAACAATTTGAGGTCTATATGGTGATATTGAAGAAATAGGGCTCATATTTTACTTAGGAAAGTGTATGCTGGATTTCTAAGCAGCAAGATACCCCTGGCTTTAATAACGAGAATTTTTGTGAATCGCACGCCAGCTTTTGTTACAGGTAGATAAAATATGAAAAGAAAACAAAGAAGCATAGAACTGGTTCCACAGTATACGTAATATTTCTGTGCTTATTAGCTATTGTTGCAGACATTATGGTTCTTACCTCAGAGCTTATATCAGATTCACTTCTAATGAAATCAGAGTCAAGAGTCGTGTAAAGTTTGATGCATCTCAAACGAAGCTTATTCTCATTTGCAGAAATACTTCTCTGTTCTTCTCTCAGAGTTTTATGTGAAAACACCAAAACCTGATCACACAAATCCACCATTCTTGCCATTTTAGGGAATATGCATTTTCTTTAATTCCAGAAGAAAAAGGCACATGCAGACATATGTAAAAAGAAAAGGCAGTCAATGACAGATGTGTACAAGATTGGTCATTTACCAATATTTATTTAATGTTGGCATCTCTTCTGTTTTTACTGACATATTTAAGGGTTCTTTGGAGTGAGTGAAAAAATAATATAGTGCAAAATTCATATCCAGTCATACATGAAGAACTAAGCTTGAAATGGAATCTTAAATTTACACATACAGTCAGCTCCTGTATAAAATAACCCATATTGACTAAAATCTTGAGGCCAGGACTACCCCTTTGTTTAAAAAAATAACTTGTGCAATGGGATAATGACAATGGCCACACACCTTTAGGTGTTTTTGTTTTTGACAGGACAATTTTTAGCTGCAGCCAAGCACGAAAATCTTAACTGCTGTGTATACAAACACCAGTGTTAAATCAATCAACACCTAATATTCTAAAATATTTACAGTATCTGGGGCAGGTTTTTTGTGCAGGTTTTTTTCATGAAGCCTCCTTGTACATATTTTTGAAGAAAAAAGAAAATTCAGCTTTTATGATGACAAGAGAAAGATTTGGAGACAAATTTTGGAAATATTTTAGAAATAAAGGGGAGAAGGTACAAAGGTAAAATACAGTATGAGTGTTAGAGATGCCATGGGGTCTAATGCTAGTAAAAACAAGCTGGTGAAGGGACACCTGGAATGGAGACTCATTAAGAGAAAGAAAGAAGGCACAGGAAGGCAGGGAACAAAAAAAAAAAAAAAAAAAAAAAAAAAAAAAAAAAAAAAAAAGAAATCCATGTTTCCATAAAGCCAACGTGGTCCTTGTGGTATTTGTAAGAGAATTGGAAGTGTAATATTGTTATCATTTTAAAGAAAGATAAAGAGAACACTTTTTCCTGTCTGACAGTTCTCCCATGAAACTACCATGGAGACATTTGCAAAATCCTTGGATTTCTCATTTTAATCAGGACCCATAGGAAATGAGGCCAGTACATTTCTTCTGTGGCATTATGCTGCCACATCTATCCCCAGAGCTCGAACGCATCCATGTTTCACAACACATCAGAGTTCAGCTCACCTGACAGAAGGCAAACATGACAAGTTTCAAAAATAGCAGCACATCTAAACTGCAATATTCCCCTCTAACCAGCATGTCCTAATCTCTCATCTTTGATCTCCTCTTCATCTGGGAAACCTGACACTAAACACTGCAGGCAAATTTGCTTCACCTAGCTGTAAGCGCTTCCTTTGGGACAAGGCATGAGTGAAACTGGGGTTTAACTCTCTTCCATGCCTAAGTTTAAACATGTACTGCAGAAGGGCACCCATTCCACAGTCTGGGAGCTTTCAAAAGATAAATCCCAGTGGAGATGATGCAAAAAGCAACTAAACATTTACAGTTCCAGGTAGCTGACAGTCAGGACTGACTATACCTGTCACCTGTACCTTCCTCCAGCTCACAGCTGAACTGAGGGGGAGCTTGGCCATCCAGCCAAAGGTACCCTCTGATCACTGGGAACAGCTTCTAAAAGCTCTCTGGGGATGTTTCACTTGTGACATTGCAGCTTTCTAAACAGACCAGGGGTGATAGAACAGGGACAACCATCACCACAACCCACAGCCTTAAAGCCCCTTTTTACTCCAGGCAATAATCACAGCCATGTTACTGGGCTTGCCCCTCCTTCAAGAATACACCAGCACAAACCAAAAGCAGCTTCTCAAAGAGACAAAATCTCAGTACTAGAATTATCACCTTGATCAAATATACTAAACACAACTGAAATTAAACACGAGGCACTTCACAGGGTTCGTCCTGTCAGATGCACAGACCCACTCTACCTGTGTGGTCTGCATGGTCAGAGGCCTTGAAACCACTTCTTTTTCCAGAGAATTCACATAATTTCTTCCATTTCTATGAATCTGGAATGGTAGATCCTCAGAAGCTACACAGCACCTAGACATTTTCCAAATGCTCCCTGAAATCCATGGCTGTTTTCCAATCCTCTCCTTGGAGGGCAAGCTAGAAGCCTATTCATAAAGTATGAAATTTGGTTAGCTCCCAGTGGAACTTTCACTTTGAGACAGAGACAAATATTTGACTAGCTAATAGCTAATTAAGGACTAATGTGCTAATTAGTGTTATAATGGATTTTTTAAACACTTGCAGAAATAATTAGACCAGGTATCAAGATACAGTGAGCATAGACATGACTTATACATTGAGGATAAAATCTGAATCAACCCTTTCTTGCAGTTACCTGCATTTAACACCTCGGCATGACTGCAATCAATGACTCTGCTTTTTCAGAAGTTACTTCTGAATGTGAGGCAGGTACTCTTTGAGTTCTAAGTAATGCCACACTGGTACATTTTAAATCCACCAGGCACTGCATTTCAACCAAGGAGAGAAAAGCTTACCTACAGAAGTTCTCTGATATATCAAAAGCAAAAGTAATCAAACACAAAGGCAGAAATATTACAGATAAACTGCTTTTGGACAGTGCATTCCAAATTATGGAATTGCATAACCTTGAAAATTAAAAAACTTGAACACATGAAATTAAGGAGAGTGTGAAGTTTATGAGAGAATTTTCAGGGTTATACCATCTTTTAGTTCAAAAAGCTGGGGGTCCCTTCTGTCTGGTATCCCTCTCCGACCACTTTGTGTTTCTGGTCTGAAATCTCTGTACCTGCCTGGCCATGCTGAGCTACATATTGTTTACTTATGCCCAGATTGTCAAGAGCTCTAAATCAAACTGTTCCCTTCATTCTTTTTCTCTCAAATCATCTGCACAATTACAGTATTAATTCTTTGATATTTCCAGGTCACTGAGCAAAGCTGTAAAAATTCATTCTTGAAATCACATTATAAGGACCTTACTGGAAACATCCTCTTTTGTAATGAACACTAATGAACTAATCAGGTTTTATTTCTTTTGGTGATTAAGTGGTCATTTTGCATATTCTGACTTTTTCAGGTTTAATAAAACTCAGACCAAAGCTACATGGTTTTCCTGCTCACAAAACACAGAAAAATTGTCACTGCTGATGCCTGCAGGCTTACTAAAAACCATCACTGATGGCCTGGAAAGATCCTCATTCAGCTCCTCCAAAACTCTTCAACATATCTCAGTGAAAACTACTGTTCCTAACACTTAATGTGCAGGTTTGTTTAACATTTTCTTTAAGTACCACATGAATGAAAAGCATGTTATATTCATAGAAGCACTCCCAAGATGCAAAATAGAAATAATTAAAGGAATTATTCCTCTCCTAATAGTAAAAACACACTGCCAGGATTTTTATTCTAAATAATCCCAGGCTTTTGTTGCACTGTGACAACTGCAGATTTCTCCCTGTACCGTTTGGTTTCTACTGTCAAATTATTATAATCATCCACTTCTGGCTGACATTCCTTCTTTTTACCTCATGTGCTATTTTATAATAGATATAATAAACCCAAATGTGAATTTTGTTTCTTAGAATACTTATGGCTTCCTCTATATTTATTTTACATCTATGTGTGTGGATATTTATTGATCATACACATCTACCCAAACTCAGGGTACAATGAGGAAGATTTTACACTACTGGGGTCCTTTACTGCTAAGCTTGATTTTTAGATGTGCATAAGCTTGCTTGTTGACTTGTCTCCATGGAATTAACATGGAATTTAGAACAGAACCAAGAAACAGCTTGAAAAGATGATGGGGGAAAATGCATTTTTCTAGGTACCACTAAATTTCATGCTTTAAAATTAAATTAGAACATAAATTCACAGCTTTCAGCTTCCAATATATTTAGATGTACTTTCAAATATTAAGTCCAATTATGAGTAATTTGAGGCTAGATGGTCTCCTTGTTATTACTCTGAAAGCTTTCTTTGTCTTTCATAACCTGTGGTGAAGAGGCAGAAAAAAGCAATTTTTATGAGCTAGTAGCAGACACTTTTTCTGTTTTAATTAAAAGTCATAATTACATTTTTGATTAACTCAGAATGAACAATAAAACAGATTAGTTATCAGCTTGCTACATTTTGTGAAACAATATCAAAGCTCAGAAAATTTTAAGTTCCTTGACATTCTTAGCATAACTAGATAAAGCAAAAACATAAATGTAATTTATGTTTAACAGTGTCCAATTTTGACATCTTATTTGAAAAATGAGCAGAATTACTAATTCAGACAAACTACAATTGCTGCAGATCTTTGTTGGTTCATAAACTGCGTGCTTTGCTTGCATTATTTTAAATAACTTAATTGCACAGTAAGTTGTGGGGTTTTTTTCAATAGCAATAGTCAGTGTTTGACTTTTGAATGCCAAAAATTAAATATCTTGGAGGGGTGATTTGATGCTTTTAAAGACAGCCAATATTCAATGCCTTTTTTAAAAATTTTATTTTTAATGTGGAATTCCACAGCTGTGCATAGGAAACTTCAGACATGAGTGGAAAGTCCCTTCAAACAGCATAATTGGGTTTTAGCCACAAAAGCTATTTTAGAGCTAAAGGAAATATAATAAACAATAGGAAAGGATCAAATATAAAAAGGTTCAGAATGTGAAGATGAGAAGGAGGTGTCTAGGGCAGCGCTGGTGCAAGTTCCTGCAATATTCCCTAGGTCAGACACTGCCAGGAAACACCAGAGATTCCTCTGCAGCAGAAAACCTGAGAAACTTCCTCTGTGGAGAGGTGTTTAGAGAGTTTTAACAACTAAAATCGTGCCACACAGTTATAGCTAGATACATAAACCAACAGACAATTATAAATCATGCAAACTAAGATGGCCTTAACACATCAATTGAACTTCAGGAGCTGAATCAAGCTGAATCAATCAAATCCAATTCAAACTCATAGATCGGGCTGACATCTGAAATGAGCATCTCAGATTCCTGTCACACTCTAAGAATATCAGAATTCTTTATCAGGAGAGATTTCAGGGTGGGGAGGTTCATTTTTACAACCTTGTGAAGTGTTAGAATTGAATTGAGGAGTGCCAGAAGCCACTGAAAAGCAAGGATCTACTGGGCAAAACTTATTTTAGGGTTGGGGAAACTTACAAGTCTCAATTCACAAAGTAAATAATTTCTGTGTAGAGGACGTGAAAGACTCAGGGTTCTGGAGATTTGACTTTGACAAAATTGAGCTTATCAGAGAGACCATAATGGATAATCTCACCACCTTTTTTCACTTCCAATCTCTGATTAAAATTTGCCTACAGCGTGTCTTCATTTTGGGTATTGTAACAGGAAGCAGTGAAAAAAAAATTATCTCATTTGTCAAAGTTTAAAAAGGTACCAGACAAATGTACACTTATTTCTACATGCTGAGAGATTCATACATTAATTTTTGAACAAATGTTTAGAGAGTCAAACATTGACACAAACAAGCAATTTTGTACATTGACTTAATTTGAAACTTGATTCTACTTGTGCATTGGGATAAAAAAAGGATTAATATTAATCTATTATGAGTCTGCTAGCAGTGTATTTGGGAGTTTAAAATAATAGTTTTAAATTTCATCAAGTGGCAGATGCACCTCTAATTACTTTAGACATCTTTTAAAATTCTATTAATGTTGTCATAAAATATAAAGTATCTATATCTGGAATTCCTAGAGGACAAATAGCAGAAAATCTACATAAGGTTTAACAGGTTATAGAGAAATTATAAACTATTAAAATCACACGTGATATTTATATGCTATAATCTTGGTTTTAAAAGTGAGCTTCTAAATTTCAGTATTACAGGATGCCATCTTAGAGTTTTCCATATTTCTTATTTCTTCATTTAAATACATCTAAAATAGTAGCTAATAGTGTTTTTGTTGATGTATGAGGTAGCAGTCTTGCATAACAGAAGGCGAAATGCATATATGTGAACAAACACAGCTTTTATTAAATAGAGACTGCTAATTACAGAGATAAGAAACAGGAAAGAGTCCTTCCTCTTCCCCCCGTATATTTCCCAAATTTCTTTAAAAATTAAGAAAATACTCCAGATTTTAAATATTCCTTAGCAATTCACTGGGAAAACCAACTGTACTCTCCAAAACAGAAACACATATAGACAAATAGCAAAAAGAGATGACATTTTTCCTGTTCAGCAATCTGAAACTTAATGAAGAGGAGATCAGAGAGGGTCTAACTTTGCTGGATCAAAAAGAAAAGGGCAAAGGAAAAGTTGCTTCTGATAATCTCTAAGGCTCCTGCACAGACAAGGTTAGTCTCACATTGGTGCAAAGGATCAACAAAGACCAAGCTGCTCTCTGTGCCCATAATTAAGAAATCAACCTTTTTTTTTCCTATCCTGGCAGTTTCTTTAACAGTTTATATCTGACATGGTTTGTTAGCATATGTAAAAAATAAGTGAATCTGAATTAAAATGCACACCAGTTTAAGTGTGTAGGGCCAGTTGCCCAGGCATGTCAACTCTCTGAACATTAAACTTTGTGTGACAAATCACTCTGAAGAATTTTTGGAGAATTCTCCTTAAAATTCATTGCTCTTACTTGGTAACTGAAATTTCCTAGTAAAACACACCATTCATCGTTGTATTTCATACATTAACTAACACAGGAAAACAACATGGTGTAAAATAGTTACTACAATTAACTAATGACCTCCATTTCTGCTGTGAAATCTGAAGATGCACCACTCCTGCTTTGAACTAACATGCAAGGAAAAGGAGCATCATCAGTAGTTGTGTAACATATGAGATGTGAAAAGAATTCTATTAAAAATCAACAATACTTTCGAAAGTATTCATCTTGCATGGTGACTCACACCCTGAAAACAGCACTATAGTTCTTCCTAAAATATTAATTCTGAGCATTTATACCTCCAGTATCAGTCTTTCTCTTAACTTTTAACTCCAATTTTTATCTTTTTACAGGAACTCAATAGTTGCTATGTTTCCTTCTCAATGTAGCAAGTTGAGCTATTACAAAGGGTTTCAAAACCTACCATAGTGACAGAACCTATGCCCATGCCCAGCCCTCACAAACACTTGTGGGAATCACAGAAAAGTGATACTTATCTCCCCTTCATCCGTGTCCATGGCACACATACAAGCACACAAAGCATTCATTTCAGTGCTCTGTGACCAATCTCCAATTGCAGTTGCTGATTAGTTCACAAGAGAACCCCAAAACCACTAACAGGACCTCATGCTAAATAGGGTGAGGGAAATTTCACACTGTAAAAGCACACACAGTGTTGACCAAGAAAAAAATCACTTCAGCTCCAAATTAATTCTTTTAAGAGTTTAAGAGAAAGTAGAGGTTCTCTTAGAATTAGAAATTACATGTATTTAAATTGTACCCTCTTGATGAGTACACAGACATAGCAAACTGCAACTCAATCTCAGTTTTCCATGAATTCCAAGAAAACCCAATTACATTCTGCACCAGCTCGTTGAAGCTCCTGGTTCATGCACCTCAGAGCAAGCAACCATTGCTTATTCTTGCCAAATTTCCACAGGGCCAGAGACAACAGAGAGATGTTGAAGAGCATCTGCACCGCAGACTTTTCAGCCTAGGTCAGCAATAGCTGTGGGATTTTTTTCATTCCATGCTAAATAATGCAACTCTTTCCCTCTCCATCCGTTCACTGTTTCACCTTTATTCTGTATCCACCAAGCTTTTTCTTTGCCTAGTTTTTCCTGTGCTTTGTAGTACTATGTGAGCCACCTAAAAGGTCACCAGGCTTTCAAACTTGATTAAACAGTGCCCTTATAATAAACCTTTGGTTTGGAAGGAAACAAAGCCTTAACTGCATCAGCCAAACCTTTTCAAGTAGGAGGTATGCATATGGTCTCTAGGTCATTAGGGAAATTAGGAATAGTTTGGCCAACAAATGAGGATATTGTAACTTGCAGTTATGCAGAAATAGAATGAACATTTAGAAACATGGTGTTCAAATGAACGAAAGCTGAAAAGTTTTGAAATGTTGGCTTTACAAACGTGGAGAATAAAGCTGAGGAACCAGTATTCACAGTCATTTAAGTTTTACAATATGTGGAAAGCACAAGCATTGCTTCAATAAAATAAACAAAGGAATTTATCATCCAGAAAGTATGATTTTGATGCCTTTGTATTCTAGCCATATAATTAATGACAAAACTCTCAGAATACAATTTTGTAAATTAAGGGTTCCTCACCTACCATTTCCTCAGCTCCCAGTTACCTCCTTGTTCAATGTATTCATTTAAGGAAAACAGCAGTAGGTAGACCAAAATAAAATCATAAAGTGAATTAGTTTTCCCTAAATTGCTGCCTGAATTCAGGATGAACTCTTTTAGGTACAGTGGGTTAAGTACTTAGAGGCTAAGTTCACATCCTGCTTCCTTTCTGAAATGCTGTTTTGTTACAGTATTCTACTCACTGCTGTGCTTTCCTTATCATACTCAGGGAAAAATTGTATCTTTCTCATTTTATTTAAAAGTGACTTGAAAAGTACCCAGTTTTATACACGTCTTATATGAGATGTTCAGATGTGCTTTTTCTCTTAGAAGACTAAAAGTTTCTGCTTGAGCTGTGCTCTGCAGTGGCCCCTGATGGTTAAATTACTTGCTAATTTCTACCTTGCAGATTTTCTCAGGTTCAGTTAATTTTCCCTACTCTTATTTTGAGTTGTCTCTCTGCTAAACTCCTTCAAGTGAACCAGAAGTTTTTAAAGCCATGGTTGGGGGTGAATTGAAAAAAAAAAAAAAAAAAAAATCAAACACAACTTCAGACATGAAGGAGTAACATATGAAATGGAGATTTTAGAATAAAAATTATTATGGAAGGTTATAGACCAAAACAATATGAGAAACTCTGGTAAAAGGGAATGTTTTTAGTATTTTTTTCATTTCATTTAAACAATAGTCTTCTTTGAAAAATTGATGGGGAAAATTTAAAGCAAATTTCAAGTCCATTTACATAGTCATTGACAACAATGTTGTCATTCACAGACACAGAAATAATTAGAGATTAAAAGCCTTATTAAATATAAAACATTTTCTACCTCTTACTGCAGCTTCGTACATTTGCCTTTCACAGCTTCATTTACAACTCAAGACAAGACAAAACCAGCCTGTCATCTTTGCTTCCATCATGTCCTTCAAACCTACTTGAAACTGGTGTTTACAGCTGCCTTTTGTCTGCCATCGAGCATTTTCTGCTCTAGCACAACAGCAGTGCCCAAAACAAAATAGTCCAGCAGATCATCATTACCTGCTGAATTCAAGGCTGCACTGAATCAGAACATGGGAAGACAAAGTGCTGAGAAGACCAGAAGACTCAAATGTGAAAACACAGAACCATTTAGGTTAGGTTCAAGTCCAACCAATAACTTAACACTGCCAAGGCTACCACTTAGCCACATTCCCCTAAACACTACATTTTTAAACACCATCAGGGAAGTATTTAAAATACGTGTAAAGAACAGTAATTACTCAATTTAAAACTCTATTCTTTATTTAGTCTTCTTTTTCATTTACAATCACGGCATAGTGGCTGCAAAATGGAAAAGCCAGTGGAGCCCACTTCCATCACCTTGTGAACTTGGCTCTGCCAAGTTTAAAGTCACCAAATATGGCTGGAAAGATTATTCTAACATAAATGCCAAAAGTAGAGATATTTTTGGATTGAATATTGCTGAAAACCTCCAGATGATGGAAGATATTTCAGCCACTCCCACTTTTTGAGACAACAAGGACTTACTACAGAGTAGAATCAGAGATCACAGATTCATCGAATGGCCTGGGTTGGAAGGGATCTCAGAGATCACCCAGTTCCAACCCCCCTGCCATGGGCAGAGACACTTCCACAAGAACAGGCTGCTCAGAGCTCCAGCAGTCTGCAAACACTTCCAAGAATGGGGCAGCCTCAGCTTCTCTGGGCAGCCTGTCACCGTGTTTCATCATAAAAACACGTCCTTCTTATAGAAAACCTAGCCTCTTCTAGTTTAAAGTCATTCATGACTGGATCAATCATTAAAATATTAAAAATAACCTTAAAAGCCAAACATTCTGTCTGACAGGAGCTTAAAAAGTAAGAATAATGTGTCACACCAGGACAAATAAAAAAGCTTCATAGACTCCATGTTTTTCAAGGAAGAATTCTAAATGAGAATCACACACTCGTTTATCTCTGCTCAACACTTCTCAGTGCACTAGAAGGCTTCTCATGGGAGATATTTGCTGATATCATAGAAGGCTTTTCTGAAGATTTCCAGCATTCTTATGAGGATTCTAAAGTTCAGCAGTGCTTTAGCAAAGTCAGTCTGTAAATTCCAAGGTTTCTGGGATAAATAAGGGCTTCTGAGGTCTGGAGAGCAGTGCAACTCACGGGAGAAACCAATAAAACTGACAGCATGCCTTATGATCTTTTTATTCCTTGCACAAATGTCTTGCCTTATTTTAGATAAGTCAGAATGGTCGCTGGCAGAACACAGGCTTAGCATAACTGCAAATCGCATGTGAATAAAGTGAGGCCTGGGAGGGATGCAATGGACGACAGCACAGCTTCTCATAAACAGAATCTCTTTAGCTTTGAAAAAGTTGCTGACTCAAAACTTCAATACAAAAATATTAACAGAAGCTTTTGTAAAACAAACATAGTGAAACGTATAATACCTCATCAGAGAAAAGAAAAGGGAAAAATCCATCTCCCCCCAGCAGTCCCTCAACTTCTGGGCTTCCAAGGGAATGCTCATATCACCGGACAAATTAAAAACATCCTTCAAAGTGTTCCTCTAAAGAATTTCTCCCCTCAATTAAAAAAAATAAAGTCCCTTTATATATATATATATATATATAAACAAAAACAAAACATACAAATAAGTAATTTAGCAACTCATCATCTTACCACTACATAAGACTTCACTAAATCCCAGTGTGCTCTGTACCCTGGTGGCCAGGAATGCCCATGGAAGCAGTTCATATAAAGACACCATTTCAATGAGAAGTTGGATGTAGGATCTCCAGCAAGAGGTGAGTTCTTGATCTAGTTACTGAATATAAAATTCTGGTGTTCTCCAAGGAACCACTAACAGTACAACAGAGACCAATGACACCTTTCTGCTGGATTCCATAAAACAAATGGATTATTGTTACATCCCCCTGGGGAAATGGTTTCTTCTCCCTCAGGGACCCCTGGAACTCCTGTCATGTAGTCTGACCCTTCCTTCCCCTTCTGACCCCATTGGCTGTGTGCCAGCTAGCCCCTCCCTCAGAGACCCTAAGATAAAGGGTCCCCTGTCCCCCGGGAGCTCTCTCTCCCGGGACATCAACCTGGAATAAAGGACTTGCAGCTAAAAGGGTAAGAGAGCCTCTTTTGAATCCTTGTCCTGTCTTTCTTGATATAATCCTGTTAGGCCTGAGAAGGGCTGAGCTAGCTGAGACCCTTGGAGGGATACAGGATTGTGTCAGTTGGCCCCCAAAGTGGGTTTAGTTCTAGAAACCCATGCGGAGTTGGAGACCTTTCATAGTCTTGAAAGCTCTTTGGGAAGTTCAACTACCCTAGGCACTTTGGCCACATTTTGTGGCTATAGGTGGGTAGGGATAAGCTCGTAGCTTGTGGTTGCCCAGTCACGAGTGAGCTAAAGACAGGACCTTCAGTTGCTTCTGACTCAGCATATGATACCACGGACCAGGTAAAGTCCTCCGTTTGATCGGTACCGCAAACTGGGAGGGCGGAATTTTACCTTTGCTAGTAGCAGCGGGTGGGTTTTAGGACCCTGCTGCGGCGATTTTTTTTTCTTTTTTTTTCTTTCGTTTCTGATTGCCGCAGCCCGCGGACCCGTGGGGCGGCTCCGCACAAGGAGCCCTGCTTTTTGGGGAAACCCCGGCCCGGGCACGTATCCCATCGGCCAAGCAAGGCTGCGGGGACCCCCCGGTGCCACCGGGGCTGGAGAAACGGCGCGGACGCGTGACCGCAGCCCCGGAGTTTTCCCCGCCTGTTCTCTCTGGTTATAGGAGACACAGGAGTTACATACAGCTGACTTTAGCAGCTGGAGGCTGGATTTTGAGCTAATAGCTTTCAATAATATCGAATCATGGGCATGCAGCTATCAGCTCCTCAAAAGAGTATATTAAAACAACTCCAGGACCTTTTAATTAACGTTAAAATTTCCAAAAGGCTGCAAAAACGTTTTGTTCGCTGGTTAGAACATGAATTTACTGAAGCTGAATTACTGCAGATAGATACTGTTTCATTTTGGGATTACGTGGGTACGGTAATCACAGATAAAGTCCAAAATAATGATCACGCCGTTTCTGTATTTATCCCAATATTTTTGCAAGCTCGTAACCATCTGTTAGAGTTAAACAAACCCAGCCAGGAGCAAAAACTTACCCCATGTAATCCCCCCTCTGATCCACCTTTATACCCGGGTTTACCTTTGTCCCGGGATCCTTTTAACAAAGCCAGTTTCTCTCCTCAGGATCACGGCGGGGGGGCAGGGGCGGCCCGGGACTTCTGCGAGGCGGCAGGGTCCCTTAGAGACCCCCTCCACGTGGCTGATAACAATGGCGGCTGCCATGTGCCCCGACCCTCCCCCCACGACCCCTTCCCCTCCCAACCCCCTCCCTCTGCCCCCGCCCCCACCCCGTACCCCTGTGCCAACCCCTGCTGGCCTCCGGCAGCCCCACCCCACCCCTCCTCCCCATGCCTCCTTCCCGGCTGCTGCGGCGGCTCAGGGGGGGCCGGCTCCTCCTCCTCCTGCCTCCCCGGCAGCAGGGAGAGGGCCGCCCCCCACACCCTGCACGGCCACAGCGGGGGGTATGATTGCCACACGGCGGGGGGAGGGGGACAGCCTGGGCTGCCCAGCCAGCACGGACAGAGCACGCTTTTCCTTCCCCACCCACAAGGGACTGATAACACTGTAACCCCGGTATCCCCAGACACGGGGGGTCCGGCAGCAGCTTCCAGACCCTTGGCAAATGCAGATGAACCCATTTTCTCTGTAGCTCCAGTAGCATATGTAGGCAAAAGGCAGGGTTCTCGGCAATACCAGCCACTCTCCTACCAAGACAAGAAAGAACTATGCAAAGTACAACGTGAGTTTGGCAGGGACACCCCCATCTTTAAAGGGATGTTTAGAGCCACATTTGATTCTAATGAAATGGTCCCTAATGATATTAAGGACTTATTCAGGTGTCTGTTATCTCCCTCAGAGTATGATCTGTGGGACAATATGTGGAAAAGAGCTTTAAGAACACTTTTACAGGAGATTCAGCAAAACCCTAATATGGCTAAAGACACTGAGAATAATGATATTACATTTGAACATCTGTGTGGTGAGGGTGCATGGGCTTGCCCTGAAAAACAAACCCGAGTATTATCCAAACAAATTTTACTTAGGATTAGCAATGTTGCAGAGAAAATGTTTTATCAGCTACCATCAAGGGAAGGGAAAGGAAGTTATGTCAATGTTAAACAATTTCCTACGGAGAATTTCTTACAGTTTGTTGATCGTCTGAGGACACAGGTGGAACACCAAATACCAGATCCCGTGGTGCAGGCAGAGCTGATCAAAGAGATGGCTCAAAGAAATGCTAATGAGACCTGTCGTAGAATTATCCTCACTTTACCCTTGGACCCACCACCTACTCTGTCCCAGATGATAGAAGCTTGTTCCAGACGGGCAGAATTGTTCTGCACAACTGAAAGACACCCTGGAACAACACACCCACAGCATACAGCCCCTGCTGGACCACACCCCAGCAGGCAGCAGATGCCACCAGACCAGCTGCAGCGCATCATCTGCCTCCGCTGCAAGAAACCAGGACACTTCGCCAGATCCTGCCCTCAGACCCAGAAGCAGAAGAAATCCAACAAACAAAAAAACTGAATTCACAGCGCGTGCCCGCGGTTGATACTACAACGCGCAAAGATATAAATGTAGCGGGACTCACATTGGCAAAAGCTTCTCTCTTAAAGAAAAAGGGGGGGGAGGGCAGGTCACGGGGTGTGGGGGTGCAGAAAAATGTAAATGTTAAATGCTCAACTAACAAGGTTTGGCAGCCACTTGGCCGTTTTAGACTTGTAACTACCAAAGGTTTCCATTTCAGATCTACTGAGTGGATGGTTATAACAGTTGACCTGTCTAACATCTCACAGGACCTGACGGTTTACCACGTGGGATTGGACAGTGAGTATTTTGTTATTGGGGACACAGCACACACACCCTTGGAAATTGAGATAGCTCCCATGACCATAAAGGGAAAAATAATAGGCCTCATGTTGTTGGCTCGTTGTTTGCACCCACCCTTTTATCTGATAGCGGGGCAGATTCTTGCCCAAGCCATTCCGGTTCCAGCAGAGATCACAGCAGACGGTAAATCACCAGAGGTCTACTGGACAGAGGTGGTGGGGGAACCTAAACCCTCTATGATGTGCAACATTACTTGTGGATCAGAGCGCCTCCAAGTGGCGGGAGTACTCGACACCGGAGCTCAGGTCACCGTATTGCCACAAAGCATGTGGCCTTCAAATTGGGAATTAGAGCCGGTGGCAGGCAAACTTCAGGGCATAGGAGGAATCTCAATGGCAAGGATTTCGAAAAACGTGGTGCAAATTGAGGGACCTGATGGAAAGGTGGCGAATGTCCGTCCTTTCGTAGCAGATTATAACGCCCCACTGTGGGGGAGGGACACCATGTCTCAGTGGGGAGTCCGATTGGTCATTCCTAAAACACCCCAGGATTTTTGCAATTAGCCACTGTGGAGCGCCCTACCCAGAAGTTAAAGTGGTTGGAAAACACCCCCAGATGGGTAGCACAGTGGCCTTTGAGTAAAGAAAAGCTCAAGGCGCTGGAAAAACTCGTGGAAGAGCAATTGGCTCAGGGACACATTGTGGAGACAACTAGCCCCTGGAATTTCCCGATCTTTGTGATAAAGAAACCGGGAAAGGACAAGTGGAGGTTGCTCCATGATCTAAGAGAAATTAATAAAATAGTAGAAGACATGGGACCCCTCCAACCAGGGATGCCCACTCCAACAATGCTCCCCCGAGATTGGAAATTGGCTGTCTTAGACATCAAGGACTGTTTTTTCCAAATTCCATTGCACCCTGCAGATGCCCCTAGGTTTGCCTTCTCAGTTCCCACTGTCAATAGACAGGCCCCAATGAAGCGTTATCACTGGAGGGTCCTTCCCCAGGGTCTCAAATCGAGTCCTTTCATATGCCAACAATATGTAGCCTCATTACTGTCTCCAATACGCGCACAGAGGAAAGAAGCCATCATCCTTCACTACATGGATGATGTGCTAGTGTGTGGCCTCAATGACTCTATACTCCAACACACGCTTGACCTAGTGGTTAAAGTTTTAACCTCTGCTGGATTTCAATTACAGGAGGACAAGGTTCAAAGGATGCCACCTTGGAAATACCTGGGCTTGCAAATCAGTGCAAGGACTGTAGTTCCACAGAGCTTAGAAATTGGTTGCAATCCAAAAACTCTAGCAGATCTCCACTCCCTGTGTGGGTCCTTGAATTGGGTAAGACCCTGGCTAGGCCTCACAAATCAAGATCTAGAACCCCTCTTCAATTTATTGAAGGGGGAGAAGGAGCTGACGTCTCCCAGGGAGCTGACCCCAGAGGCGAAGACAGCAATCGAAAAGGTACAAAAAGCCTTGTCAGAGAGACAGGCTCACCGGTGTGAGCCAAAGGTGCCTTTCCAGTTTATTGTTCTAGGAAAACTGCCACACCTGCATGGCTTGATCTTTCAGTGGATCGAGGAAGAGAGAGATTCACTGTTGATAATAGAGTGGGTTTTCCTCTCCCACCAAAGATCCAAGACCATCACAGAGCCACAGGAGCTGATAGCACAGCTGATTCGGAAGGCCAGGGTAAGATTGTGTGAATTGGCAGGTTGTGACTTTGCATGCATTCACCTCCCGGTCAGACTTTCAGAGGAGGGAAAGAACTCTCCTGAGAGATTGACCAAAGAGATGTTTGAGCATTTGCTGCAGAGCAATGCCAGTCTCCAATTATCTCTGGACAGCTACAGGGGACAAATATCAGTCCATGCCCCGTCCCACAAGTTGTTCAATGAGGAATTCCACCTTATTCCTCATGAGAAAAGGAGTCGGAGACCACTCAAAGCTCTCACAGTCTTCACAGACGCATCGGGTACTTCAAACAAGTCCGTCGTGACTTGGAGGAACCCACGGACTCAGCATTGGGAAGCTGATGTTGAGTTTGTGGAGGGATCCCCCCAAGTGGCTGAACTGGCCGCAGTGGTAAGAGCTTTTGAGAAGTTCTCAGAACCAATCAATTTGGTAACCGACTCTGCCTATGTGGCGGGAGTAGTGTCCAGAGCGGAGCAGGCTGTGCTCAAAGAAATAGAGAATGAACATCTCTTCAGGTTGCTTTCAAAGCTAATCTATTTGGTTTCTCATCGACAGCACCCGTTTTACGTGATGCATGTGAGGTCACACACTGATTTGCCAGGTGAGATCGCAGAGGGGAATCGCCAGGCAGACTCCCTTGCTGCCCCAGTTGAAAAGGCACATCTCCCTGATGTCTTCCAGCAGGCAAAACTGAGTCACCAACATTACCATCAAAATGTGCCAGCCCTGATCCGACAATTCCAACTAACACGGAGCCAGGCTCGAGCCATTGTAGGTACCTGTCCGAACTGCCAGCTCCAGGTCATGCCATCGATGGGCATGGGGGTGAACCCCAGGGGCCTGGGCAGCTGTGAGGTATGGCAAACAGACATCACACACATTCCTAGTTTTGGTCGCCTCAAATATGTTCATGTGAGCATTGACACATATTCAGGTGCAGTGTATGCCTCTGCACACGCAGGAGAAAAATCCATACATGCCAAGCAGCACCTAGTGCAAGCCTTTGCAGTGTTGGGAATTCCAAAAACAATCAAAACTGATAACGGCCCAGGGTATGTGTCCAAGGAGTTCCTAGAATTTGTCCAGCAGTGGGGAGTGGAGCATAAAACTGGCATCCCTCACTCCCCCACAGGTCAAGCTGTGATCGAGCGTGCACACCAAACGCTCAAACAGGTTCTGGCTAGGCAGAACTGCTCGGCTTCGTGGATGACACCACAGCAGAAGCTCTGCAAAGCCATGTTCACCATCAATTTTCTAAACTGTTCCTTTGAAAACATGAGTCCACCTGTGGTACGTCATTTTAACAGTGGTGATCAGTTTAAATTGTCTCAGCGTCCACCGGTTTTGATTAGGGATCCTGAAACTTGGGAAACCAGAGGTCCCTATGAGCTTGTGACCTGGGGTCGTGGCTATGCATGCGTGGCTACTCCCTCAGGCCCTCGGTGGATTCCCCAGAAGTGGGTGAAACCTTTTGTCCCCAAAAATCCAGCTCCAGCAGACGGGGACGAGAAGCAAGTGACTGATGCTTCGAAGAGAAGACGCCGCCGGATGGAAGAGAAAGATCCTCCTTAGAGGTGGATTCCTTCTGGCAGAAACAGGAACTTTTTAACATGTTTTAAAAAATGTTTATTTTTCCCTTCCAGAGAAAACCTACCTCCCACTCAACCCTATGATGAACCCCATCCAAGTTGTCATCCTGCTAATGCTGAACAGTCTGGCAGCTGCATGGATCATCCCTCAGCCACATCAGAACGTCTGGGTAACCCTGGCACAGACACTTCAGCAAGAAAACATATGTTTGTCCACTGCAGCAGCTAAGAATCCTATGTCTACCTGTCTGGTAGGAATTCCTTTGCAGGCTGGAGAATTTCCAGCAGGCTTGGACAAATACAGGTCCAACGAAATTCCAGAGGCACACACTCCACAACCACACCAAGATCAGCAAAAGCAAGGTGTGTTCACCATGAACCCCTTAGCGGAATGGGTGCAGGGTTTGCCCAGGGTAGCTCATGAACCCCAGGAGTTAGAACTATTGGGTTCCTCCCCTGCCACATACTGCATCCATTTCTCTGTCATCCCAAAACCCTCTAGCACTGACGAGTACCACCTTATAAAGCAGTTCCGGGGAGAATTTACTGCAAAGAGGTGGTGTCATAATATAAGCCACATTGCATCAGACAACCCATCCCACTCCAAACCCAGAAGCCTCCCTAGAGGATTGTTCTTGGTTTGTGGGGATCGGGCATGGGCAGGAATTCCATCCCGGCTTTTCGGAGGGCCATGTACCATAGGGCGATTGTCCGTGTTGACACCCAACCAAACTTTAATTCGTGAATGGACACACAAAAACAAATCGGCTGACAAAATTCAAAAAAGGAGTGCTGACAATTTGGACCCAAATTGTAATTCAGACATTTTTCATTGGGCAAAGTCAAAAAGAGTTGCTGTATCCCTGTTTCTTCCGTGGGTAGCAGCAGCCAAAGCTCTAGGTGAATTGGGCCAACTAGAGTGCTGGGTGGTCAAGCAGGCTAATTTAACATCTATCGCCATCAGCTCCCTCCTAGAAGACGAGGAGATTACCAGACAGGCCACGATCCAGAACCGTGCTGCTATCGATTATCTCTTGCTATTGCATGGACATGAATGCCAGGAATTTGAAGGACTCTGTTGCATGAATTTGTCCTCAAAGGCTCCAAACATCCATGCTGCCCTCCGAAGCATGAACAACATGATCGGACAAGTGAAGCAAGAATCAGAAGATTGGATCAAGGAACTGTTCAAGGGCTGGGGACTCACTGGGTGGTGGACTTCTGTAGTCAAAACAATTTTGTTACTTTTTGTTATCCTTTTCCTTGTAACCATAGCATTCGGAATCCTACGCTGTTTGATTTTCAAGGCTATTAATGGCCTCATATCTTCTACCTCAGAAGTCAACCATATAGAGTTGGCAAATCTAAAGCGGTCCGGTCTCCCTACCAACCATAAGTGGTGGGAAACCCACACTCCGTGTTAAACAGAATGTGAGAACTTCTCTCTGTATCTTTTTAAACAAAAAAAGGAGGAGATGTTACATCCCCCTGGGGAAATGGTTTCTTCTCCCTCAGGGACCCCTGGAACTCCTGTCATGTAGTCTGACCCTTCCTTCCCCTTCTGACCCCATTGGCTGTGTGCCAGCTAGCCCCTCCCTCAGAGACCCTAAGATAAAGGGTCCCCTGTCCCCCGGGAGCTCTCTCTCCCGGGACATCAACCTGGAATAAAGGACTTGCAGCTAAAAGGGTAAGAGAGCCTCTTTTGAATCCTTGTCCTGTCTTTCTTGATATAATCCTGTTAGGCCTGAGAAGGGCTGAGCTAGCTGAGACCCTTGGAGGGATACAGGATTGTGTCAGATTATGGCACCAATTCACCAACTAAAGCTTATATAGCTCCTGATACCACAAGGAAGCCTAACATGCACCCTGTGAACTCAAAACACTGCATTTATCCTCACAATAGGTAATACTGCAGAGAAACAAAATATAACAAACATCAACAAAGCAAAATACAGCCCTAGTTGTTACATATATACAGTGGATAAATATTAGGAAAGCCGATGTATTTATTTTCCTTATGTAGAACTTCTTAACCGGTAATGTCACAAAAGCTTTTTCAAAATGAATTAAACTAGGAAAAAAAAATGAAAAATTATTTTGAATTCTAGCTAACATTTGGATTTTCAGAAATGTGAAATCATAAGAGTTAATCTTTTAAGGAATAGTGTGGTTCAAATGAAGGCTATGACAAACGCAAAACATCTTCATGGAGTTTACTCAAAGGCAATAGCAGACTCCAAAATTAGTTTGATCTTTTGTACCAAGATCAAACTGAAATCAGTTTATATATCATACAGTTCTGCTGGTGCAATGATACTAACAGATAAAAAAAAAAAACCCTTAAAAAAACCACAATCTAAATGACATACCAATATGTTTTCCTCTGCATTTCCAAAGCACATAAAGAAACAGCTTTCACAGACTGCAATAAACTCTTGAAAGCAAGTAAGAGAAAGAGTACAGGACTTGTTACTTCTCTAAAACTGCTCTGAGGGGTAGCATGATGGTAGCTAGCTAGTAAATATTTTATTCAGTGTCAGAATTCAAGCTAAATAAAGTGAAAGTGACCTACTACTGTTAAATCCAGTCACTTCTGCAATTTCTTGGCAGTAAGAAGAGCAGATGCCCTTTTGTCATACCCAAATTGGTGTTTGCTGTGGATTTATGGAACTTGCAGCTTACTTGCCTATCAAAATAGTGAGAGTATTATTCTGGACATGGAGGAAATCTGAATTTGATCTGGCCACAGGCCAAATCATAGGAGGTTCATGCTGGAGCACAGTTAATGAGTAGTCAGAAGAAGTGGCCAGTAATTGGCAGCTCAGCTTCTGTTGCAACGATTGCTCATTAGGAAGACAGGCTGACTACTTGGCTTCTTCATTTATTCAGTTTTTGACCCACAATTTAAATATTCCAAACTGTTCCATTTTAAAATACAGGACAAAAAGACCGTGTGATCTCACGTAAGGAGGTGGCAGTTCCTAAAATATTTACATGAGAAACAGCCAGTTAACGCACTTTGCCATGCTTTCGATCATGGGAATTATATCTGACACTAAACAAACAACCATGATAAATAGTGACGAGGAGGTATCAGTTCCAGGGAATATATGAGCTCAAGCAAGTTTTGTTTATTTTGTTTATTTCTAACATGTGTCTGGGATTTTTTTTTGTTCAAAAGAGGGTGTTGGGAGCAGCGTGCTCTCTAGGGTCCAGCTGTTGGGCATTGTTTGTGCCCAGAGATCAAGGAAATGCAACTTGTGGCAGATGTGTACTGGTGTGTTTACAACAATCCAGATGCAGTCACACCCTTTACCAGCCAAGAAAATTGCTCAATCTAATGGGCACTGTGACAGGAACCTGCATCAGCTGGCATTTGGAAAATAAAACTCAGTCAAAAAGCAAGCAGATAATGAAGCAAGATGTCATGCACTCAACAGGTAACAAAATCAGATCATTTGAAAAGTGGGAGACAGGCCTCTTCTTGCTTTTAGACAAAACAGAAAATCTAACCCCACAGCTGATGGTGGTGCTGAGAAGAATGACAGCAATTCCTGTAACACAGTTCTGTGACAGGACCTATTAAGTGCTGAAAATGGATTTGGAATCAGCTGGTAGGAAAGCAAAGTATGCAAGTTGCACAATCCAAAATTAAATAGCTGAAGCAGAGTAATTCAATTAAATCCTCTAAAACTTTCAGTGATAAATCACATGCATATATCACTTGTCTAGATTACTTGCCTGTGTGGGCCCATCAATAAAAGTTCTGTTGAGGAGTCCTTCTCACAGCTTTTATCCAAAAATGTCCCCAGAAGCACTCCTGAGACTGCTTTGGCCAAGCTGCTCTCCTAGAAATTGTTTACACATGAGCTGAGGTCTAGAAGTGACCCCTGTCAGTAAACACACAGTGAGTTTGGAGCCCAAACATCAGCGCTGTACATGCTGCATTTCATTGCTCACAGCCCAAACTCCACCATGGTGTGAAATGTAGCTCAAAGAGCTGCAGATGGACTGCACTCAAATGTCTGAATTCCTGATGCTTTCCATGAGCTGCTCAGATCTGTGGGCTGCCATCCAGCAGGTTTAGCCAAGCGCAAAGCATGAAAAATTGCATCAAGAGACTGTTTCTGTAGTCACTTCAGCTGAGCTACTTGAATGCCATGCTCATCACTACACTAAAAAAATAAAACATCAGAAAGACCTGGGATTTGTTGTGTTGAGCTGCCCAGCTGCTGTGACCACACCACAGCCCAGCAGGGACATCAGGAGATAGAGAGGCTGAAGAACATCACACAAGACACGTCATTCTGACATCCTCCTCCACATCTTCAGATCTTTGAAATCTTGGTCAAACTGCTCACGTCAATGTGCTTAAATCCAAGCTCTCTGAAAGCTCCTTATTCCAATTCAGCCAGAGCAAGGAGAATGGCAGGCACTCCCAAACACATGCTGGTAACTACAGGGTGACTTGTGCAAGCAAAAGCAGCCCGTGTCAGTCATCTGCTCGTGAGGCACAGCATGAGCCATTAGACACACACAATATGTATGGACTTGTTTTGTTGTTGTTTTTAATAAACAGCTCAAAGAATTACCAGTACTGATTTAAACAGGAACATACCAACCCAGCCCTTGTCCAGTGACAGCCTCTGACCTTACTCTGTGTATAAACTCAGCACCTACTCTTGGAAGGGCTCTTTGTTTCTCTACTTTGCTGTTTAGAGGGGAAGCATAATCCTTCTGAAGGCACCTTTCTTGGCAAGGATAAACTGCATCAGCACCACAAATCTTCAATGAAAGCTACTGCACTTAGGAAGTTTGCCTGGGCTCTTTGAAATGGAACAAAGTGTATAATTGAGTCAAAGCAAAATAAACATGTTACTGAGTATTTAATAGGCAAATAAACATAGCATAATAATTACAGTATTATATACAACACTAAATATTGCAATGAATGACCAAGAGAGTTGTGAAATAACATCTATGGTTAGAACTGAAGCCATGATAACAAAGGACAAACACGTGCCCCTGGTTTGCACCTACTTACCTGAAAGAATAGCTGGAAGTGTTTTTCTTTTCTGTAGACCTTTCAATTACAAATACTAATCCAGTACAGAAAAATCTCCCAGTGAAAGATGTTAGGCACAGATCTACCTGTGCAGACCAGCAGGATTTTCAGACTAACTCTAGTCACAAACACACCTTTTGCTTCTGTGCAATTAAACTTCTTATCCCTTGCTTGGGGACACAGAACTCAGAATATTATTTTTTGATGTTTGCATCATTAGAAACAGAACAAACAACTTATTTTGATAGCACTCATAATATGTCTATTTTTAAGAAGAAAAAAAAGGATTAAAACATTTACTACTGACATTGTATATTAAAAGGTACATTGACAAATACAAACTACTTTCACCTTTACTTACCACTGGTCAGTGTTCTAACTCTGGCAGAGGTATGAACAACTAAAATTTAAAGTGTTTCAGATATTTACACATTAAATATAAATGTGTGTGCTTACATGCCTCCTGTGTTATGAACTGCACACTATATTAAACATCATACTTTCAGATGCAGAACTGTCAGGCCAAAGGAACAGTGGTCTTTTTGCTGTATGAATAGATTACTACAAACACAAGTGCAGGCTTCTCCCCATTTTCCCATCACGATCCTGTTATCCACACTTGCAAATGCCCAAAGACAAGGAGATAACTTAATTAGCACAGATAATTAAACCAAATGATGGTATCAGGGCCCTTATGGTCTTACTTTCATTATTAAAGCTTATTCTGTAATGATAGTCATCAATTGTTTTTCAGATTTTGAAGCATAGTCACAAAATCAGAAAACCTTCCCCAAAAATTACTATAGAGGGTTTAAAAGTTTGTATTTATTGTGGCTGCACCATTAAAATAAATTCACCAAAAAATGTAGCCAACAAGCACAATTGTTGAAAGGTATGACAGCAAAGACATTTAGACCACATTCCTAATAGAAACTTTTGCCAGAACAGTATCCTGCAACAAATACATTGGTGGGGAAGAAAAAAGAAAAAATTTCTTCATCCATCCAAGAACACTTTGTACCTATAACTTTTCTATGTCTGCTTCACAAAAATTTACCATTTAGGAACCTATCTGGATTTCATTTAAGAGTTTTGACTACAAATTGGGAGTCAAAATTTTTCCTAAAGTGTTATCATGTTAGGGTTTTTGATAGCACTTTGCATTTCAGTAGTAAGACTACCACAAATAAAACACCTCAGTGTATTTAACACAGGAGGTTTGCAGTGGAGCCAGCAAAAACATTGGAAGTGATTTCTCCCAGCAACACCTACCTTAAAAAAATACATTTGCAATTAAGGGTTTGCCATTCACATATGATAGTAACTTTCTGACACTGCTCCTTCATTTTCAGCATTTTGTTTTGTGCATGGAGCACTGCTGTGCACTGAGGAGTTGTTGTAGACAAAGGGGGGATTTTTACCTCAGTAACTATTCACATTTTATAATTCTACTTAGAAATGTGCATGATTTAGGGAAACAAACAAACAAACCCAACCAAAACAAACAAACAAACAAACAAAACCCCACAACAAAACAACACCACACACATTTTTCTGGGTATATCTTTTCATCTGAAATCTTATGCTGTCATGAATAGGATCTCATTTTCTTAATCAAATGACAAATAAAGCTGAAGTTCTGACTCTCTAGTGTTATAAAGAAAAAATATTCTTCCAAAATGCAAAACAGTTTTGTACTGAAACCTTCCCTTACTCTGGTATGTGCAAATCATTTACATGTGCATGTACTTTTGATTTTTTTAAATTTATAGTGGATGATCTAGGCTTTATATATAGAGATTATCTGGAATATGAGTTGCTTTGAAAAGTGATTTTGCATGCACCTCTAGAGCAATTCCTAGTATAAATTAATGTATTTACATTTACCTTAATGCTTCTCACTTACTGAGTGTTTCTATAGTCTCAGTTTGTTGTTGTTATTTTGCTAAGGGCCAGGTATGCAAAAATTACCATATTATAAACTTCCTTCCCATAAAAAAGCTTCCCTGTTTTAAAATCATTATGCTATTGTGATATTTAGCTGTTATTTCCTCATGAACTTCAAATATATTTCAGCCTAACAAATTCAAATCCCTTTAGTAAACTCTCCTTGTTGCTTGTCCATACCTTCCTACAAATTTCATACACATTTAAGAACTTTGTCATTTGTTGTACCTTCGTAACTCTTTCCTGAAAATATACCTAAATCATACAAAACCCAGTATTAATTCAGAAGGGCTTGGCACATTATTTTGGGAATTTTCAGCCTGGCTCTGTTACATGCTCAAGCTTATTCAAAAGTCAGGGTGCACATCAGCTGACGTTCAGGTTATAAATGTAATGAATAAAACTGTTCTGACTGTGGGTAGGAATGACTGTGAATAATCTCCATTTTATACAGTACACCATAAGTCATTGTGACCTTTTATTCATGTGAGCATGTACATGTTTATTTGTTTATGGAAAACAGTTCTTAAAGAAGCTTCTCATAATGTTGCAGCATATGCTACACAGGGACGTTGTCCCTTTGATCTAAACCTACATGTTCAAGACATCTTTAATCTAAAAAACCTTCTTCTCTATCACCTGCGGAGAGTCTTTAATTAAAAAGTTGAGTTACCAGAAAAAAAAAGTGACACTGAGTTAAGCAGATATACATATTTAAGAAACTTGGGAAAAAAGAGTTTTCACAATTTTCTTCAAAATAGGCATAAATTGATGGTGTGTTCTAATTATGAACACACTTGAGAACAGTTAAGTCAATGAATATTTGCCCTGTTACAAACACTAACAATAATTGACTAATAAGTATTCACTGGAATAATTAATTACAGTAAATTTTAAAACAGTCTTGAAAACATCATAGGGTTTTATAAAAACAATATAGATGCATCCTTTTGTAGCAGTAGCAAAACCGGTCTTGAAATTCCATTAATTTAGCAGACACAACTTTTTTCTAAACAGGAATGAAAGAGAACCCACATTATATTCACCATACATGCAGCTTTTATTTTTATTTTCCTATAAAAAATTTTGTATTTTGCAAAGCGAATACTCAGCAGGCACAGAGCAGTTTTACTGAAAAGCATCTGAAGTTACCAAAGGTCACTCTCAGGAGGATGTATTAGTCAGTGCCTGCAAATAAGATTTCCACTTAATGTTTCTCTGCATGAATTTGATCCTAAGAACTTTAGTCACGATTCAGCAAAATCTCCAAAGAACAGGCATTATTCCCCTGCCCTTGATGGGGGCTGAGAGGTTACTGGTCCCCTTTGAGTAAATCTGGTTCTTTCTTTCAGCCTGAGGGGTGAGGTAATCCTGGAGGAACTGCCTCAAATACAAGGCCTTGAAAAATAAGCTGGATGACTACACATGACAAAAATACCACTGAGAATAGAAACTTTGTTGAGATAGATCCAGCAAGATGGAGGAGCAACTAGCATAACATTTATTATTTCAATTTTATTTTTTTTTTAAATAATCAGCTTTCATTGCCTTTTAGCTTCTGGAGCTGGACCTCTTACATGCGCTGGCAACATGTTTGGGTTTTTTTCTGCAGCCACAAGAGTCAGAAGTTCTCATTCACGAGTGTCAGCTGAATCTCTAACCATTTGAAAGTCCAGAACTCGGGAGAAATTCTTGATGTCACAAGACCCATCATAACAAAAATCAGAAGAGTCAGAAATAGCTATTTGCTGAGGGTCATATCAGCATTCAGCCCTAATCAAACGGTATCAGATATTCAAATGCAGTACAAATCCACTTAAAGAGTGTTTCTTTAATCAATGGATTGACAAGGCCCCAAGGAAGCTGCAAAAGGCAATCAGCACACGCTGGCAGGAAACTGGAAATGTAATTACAATCTAGAGAAAGGAAAATTTCACTGTGCCCTTCTAAACAATACAAACTCTTGTCATTTGCATGATGTCCCCCCTACCAAAGAAAGAGACAGAAACCCCCTCCCTGCATATTTTCATGTTAGCCATTTAGTACATCCACAAACTTGTACAATCAGGAAAGAAAGGAAAATGAGTTTTGAATAACGGTGTGATTGACTTGGAGTTCAATTTCTGAGTCCACAACACATCTACAGTACTTGGGAATTTCTGCCACAAAACCTGACATAAGGCCCTTCTTAATTGTGCTACGGTTTTCAATGATACAACATTAAAAAGAAAATAAGCTTGCTCATGCTGATGACATTCCAGTAACTCAGGTTGTCTGTATTCAAATAAAATTTTTCTCTTTTCATTCCTGATTATTGTATGGCTCATTAAAGGAATAAACCCAGCATGACATGAAAAATCACTTCAGTTTGATAAAATGAAGTAAAACCCTATTCAGCAGCAGAAGCAGCTTAGCTTGCCTCTAAGAGAGAAGCTGAACAATAATTATTTTATTTATTACATAACTGATTTTATGATTTTAACATTTTCAAAAATGACACTTCTGAACAAGAGGTATTCTTTCCTACCAAGGGGAAATCTCCTTTTTATTTATTTAGAATTTCCCTGCATACGTGCATTGCATAAATTTTAGGGCATCTGAAGTTTCAATTTACTTCATGTTCAACCTTGAAGTCTAGTTAAAATAACCTGCAAACTGGAAATAGTTAAAGAGTGAACCAGCAAACAAAGCAAACAGAGATGAGGAAGGAGAAAAAAATATTTTCTACAAGGTTGCTTACATGACTTCATCTATATTTCTGAAGTTATCTAGGAAGATTTGCCTTTAGATCTTTTACTGAAAAACTCATCAAACCCACTGAGATTTACGTTTCAGGAAATAATTGAGGAAAAACATGAGATACTCGAAGTTCAGAGAGCACTGGGGATGCTTTAACAGCAAAATATTTTATGCCAAAACTGTCTGGTTCAGTAAAGCCACAGAAAGTGGCCTAAACTTGGAAAGTTGTCTCAGTTGCAAGCTTGGGGCTTATTTAGGATGAGGGAGCTTTTGTGGGATTTTTTTTTTTTTTTTTTTTTTTTTTTTTTTTTTTTTTTTTTTTTTTGGTCTCAGTTTGTTTGTGGGGACGGGGGTGGGGAATTGTTGGAGATTTCTTTTTGTTTCTCAGTGCCAGGATGCAAAGTGAGAGGCCAACAAGTCTTTCTCAAAAGGTCACTCACCAGCTTTTTCACTCCAGTCACTGCTAGGATGGTGTCACCTTTCAGCCACTCTCCCAGCAAACACAACACTCTCTCCCTTCTCCAAGATCTTTCCAGTTCTCTGCTGCTGCACAGAAGAGTCACCTTGCTAAAGCTGCAACCCAAACCTCTCCCTAGCCACCACTTTAAAAGCAAGACATGGCAGATGAGCTGATCCTGGTCCAAGCTACCCAGTTTCTGTGGAAGAACCCATGGGAGCTGCCTGGAGCCAAATGAAACCAGGCAAGGATCCCTCCTGGGGGAGGCACGGAGGAGAGCAGGGAAGCTCTGATGGGTGATACCCCAAACCTTCCCAGATGGCTTCTGAAGAAGCTTGAAAGGCAACTGCTGATGGAAATACCAATTACGAGCAGCTTCCCTCAAAACCACAAGTAATAACAAGTTTTGTTTGCAATAGCTAGAAAGGAAAACTCTGATTGCAAAATACCCATGTGTTGTTTGACGAGAAATGAGATTTTTGTGGGAGTTAAGTGCCGGTGAGTGAAGAAGCATTTAATTTCCTAAATCTCTCATTTTATGTAAATCAAGAACCTTGCTAAACTTTGCAGTTCTATATCTTTCTTTAATAAAAACTTATAAAATAAGAACACCACCCTCCCCACATACACACACAGACTTTAACAGCAACAAGCAGATTTTGGAACTTGGTTCCACATTTGTTACCGGGGAAACTGCACAGACTTGGAGAGATTCACATGCAAATTATTTCCTAATCTGCTCTGTCATAAAAACACAATCTAGCACTCAACTAGCAATATGCATTAAAATGCAAAACCCAGGATTATCAGCGAGCTCAGTCTTGATTTTGACTCTGTTTGCTTCTTACATTCACAGCTTATATCCCTGCTATGAAACTGCTGCTAAACCACTCTGATTTGGTGAAAAAAAGTCTTCTACCTACACTGTGTAACAAAGACAGCAAGGACCAAGACTTCTGAGCACAGAAAAGATTCTCCTGCCTCCTGAGTCAGCCAGGGCAGTGCATCCAGCCCTCATGTCCCTGCACTGTATAACCAGCCCTCCTGGGCCTGGGGCTAGCACAGCTTCCTCAGTTGGGATCTGAACCTGCTGCTGCAAAGGTCACTACTCTATCAGCCTTAACATTTGGGTTTGTTCCAATGGAAACACGTGCTGGCAAAGTGCACAATACCGAGAGAAACAGAAATTAAAGTTCTACAAGCCCAGCATTAGCAGTGCCATTTAGTACACTCCACTGAAGGAGAACTGGCCTTCACTCAGCCTCGTGAGCTGACTTCAGTCATTCCCACACTGCCTCAAATTAGTTAATCCGTGTATTTCCAGCACCAATGGAGCTGCACAACCAGAGTCTGCAGCTGCTGGCAGAGGCCAGAAACACCTCAAAGTTTCTTGCAGCTCTGTTGGGTCCCAGTGCAGCAGCCTTGACTGTCTCGTGCCCAAGCATGGTGAGATTCACAGCGCTGTGCCCTGCCAAAGGCAGCAGAAGTATATATATCTTCAGGGAACGTGATATTTACATTAGAGAACGATAAAGGAAGCTTATTTCCTGTCACAAAAACATCTCAGAAACCTGTCTGCTCCTAACTCCTTCCGCTCACTTGAGAGAGGATGTGTTATCAGCCTGAACTCCTGGGTAAGTGATACCCCAACTTTGCCTTGATAGAAACTCATCAGAACCTGACAATGTGCATTTAAGCATTTGATTACATCACCCATTGGTCATTAAGGAAACCACAGCTGCATCTTCCTGTTACAGCCTATTTGATTAAGTTATGTGATACATCCTCCAGCATTATTCATGCCCCTGTGCACCAGCAGCTAATTTCCTTTGCTGCTTGTCATCCAGTTTTTATTAATGTCTCCTCCAAAATGAACTTCTCAAATTATATTCTTTCTCTTCTCATACCTTCTCACAGCTCAGTCTAGTTCTCACAGACATATTTTAATTCATTTACCTGAAGAACATACCATTACTTAGCTATACTAATACATTTTATTTTTTACCTTCTTATAAGTAGGTTTAGTCTGGGTTTAACTGCTGGTTTTCCTTTTTGGGAGAGTTATTTGATTCAAAAGTACTTATTCTGAGCAAATTAAGCTCTGAACCAGAAATGACTGATGTAACTTTTACAACATGCTAATTTGCATAAGTGTAACTGCTGATACTAGAACAGGAAAGATTAGCCAGCAGTTTAGAGCACTGACTAAATGTGAATTTTGTCTCTGTGATGTGCACAGGCTCTGGAAAAATATAACCAGTGCAGTGCTTTCACTGTAACTCTGATTGTTTAAAAAACATAAAACACATGCAAAGATGGAAAGCTGATGTTTCCAATTAAGTCAATCTAGATATCATGAATTTAAATGCACCTGAAAATGCTCAAAAACTTGAACCTGCATCCTCTACAGCCAGAATTGCAGCATGACACTACAAACCAGATAACTCAAGGCACAGTATTTACTTTTCTTGCAGTTTAATCCAGTTTCTACTACAGAGGAGCTGCAGCAAGGATCCCTCCCCAGGAGACAGTGGATGCAGGAGCAGGTTCATGGTAAAACCTGCACCCTGCAGGTTGAATCATCCTGGTCAGCACTAGAGAACCCGAGTGAGTTCTGCTCTGAAGGTGGCAGGATTATCTTGTCCCTCTCTGCCTGCAATGTGTACTAAGCCATGCACAAAACCACTGAGGGGCTTACACAAACACAGGGAGAGCAGTAGATAACATTTTCTATACTTGCCCTTGCACAGACATACGTGGTATTAAAAGTGCTTGCAAACCTCATGTTCTATCTGTACATGAACATTTCTCCTAAACTTTGTCTCTTTTGAGTTTAGATTTGGAGCAGGCTCCCTCCACTAAACTCAATAATCTGATCTCCAGACTTTTTCTTTCCACAAAAATGGCAGAGATGAGCTGTCAGGAAACACAGAATATATGGTAAAAAATTCAAAAACTTCACAGAGAGGCTGGTGCATGATGTGCATTATGGTAGAAGTGAAGAGAAAAACCAAGGGGAACTCAGGAGGTTCTTGAAAAGGAACTTAAGAAGAGATTTAAAAAATGCTTTGAAGTGATTTAAGTATTTCAGGATTATTTAAACATCGTCCTGGATGTGAGCAAGGCTCAATTTAGTCTTCCTTCGATAAATATGCACTTGCCTTTCTAACAGAGATCATCTTAATCCCTTTTCTATCCTGTTATTTTGGCTAATTCCAAATGTATCAAATACACATACAAATTCCATTCCTATTTGCCAGTGAAGTTATCTTCAGCATATGCTACAATAATAAGTGCCAGGGGGCAAAAAAACCTTATCAAGGTTCATATTATTGATTATGTACTATTTTGTAATGAATTTCACTAAATCCTGCAATTCTGTGCTGTTTAAGACCACTACAGAGCTTAGAAAGTAATTTGTGTAACAACAATGAAGAATTACTCTGACAGAAGTGTGAGGGAATTCAGCCTTCAGTGATGAACACTGTCTGAACCTATGTCCTCTCATTAGTGTTGAATTAATTAGGCATTATTTATTCATATGACACTAATGATTATAATGCGGGCCTGTAATTGTCAAAGTTTCAGAAATTCTTGGTGTACTCTGATGGTGGGAGGAGTTCAGTAGCCCTGTGAGAGACAGTAACCCAAAGTTTGCATTCTCACTTTGAGATGCCATTTTAATTTTTATTTTCATCCTGAACTTTTAAGATTCATAAAAGCTTCAGCCTAATTTTTCCCCCTACAGTCATAAAACACTTCAGTTTTGAAGTACAAAAAGTACATCCATAATTAAAGGCTTCCATAAGAATTATGCTGTATGATTCATTTTGTTCCAAACCAATAGCAGATATTATGAGGATACCATTCATTATATGATTACTATTATTGCATTCTTGGTATTTCATCTTCATGCATTTAATATTCTACTTTTTATTTAGCTTATTTCTAAAGAAATATTGCTTGCATATTATGACAAAAAAAGGAAGAAATAGGGGAGGAACAAGATTAATATTTTTTGGGAATGTGTGCTATTATTTTGATTGGTGAATGCATATGAATTAAAAAAAATCATCAGGTACATTAGTCTGTTGGGTATACATGCAGTAAACTTTATCCTAAAGAAGGAAATTAAAAATACAATATGAGAGTTAGATAAGCTTTCAGAAAGGCTTAATTTAGAAAATGTTTTTGAATTATATTTAACACAATGTCAAATACCCTTGCAAGACGTTTAAATGTCAGCTATTTACTGGGAGGAATATGACTGTTTAAGTATTACTGTTTAAACAAAACAGAGAAAAGTGAAACAGTATTATACATTTATGTGTCAGCACAGAATATTTTCCTCATTTGCACTGAAAGAGAAGCTTTAAACCTGCACAGGTCTGTTTGGTAGGGGAGCAGAACCAATGACAGGGGAGATGTATTTCAGGAAGGGACTCATGAAAGAGCCGAGCAGTAAAAACAAGAAACTCAGTAGTGCCCTTGTCTCAGTCCCAGCACTCAGGAACATACTGCAGAACTGCAAAGTACAACAGCAGCCTACCTGTCACAGCATTGCATTCCTGCTCTGCTCCTTGGAGGGGTCTGCGAAACAAAAAGCTGGCCAAAGGGTAGAAACTTCTAAATAAACTCTCACTAGTCAATCACACCAGACAACAATCAGCAACAGGTATTTGATTACACCCACAGGCATGTGACAGCACCTAGCAATGCAGAGGCTCCAAAGATGAGCAGGGGTTTATATACTCAGTCATGGAAAAACCTTTTCTGCTTTTGCTTCCTCTGAGTTTCTTGTTTGTTTGGGGTTTATTTGTTTTGTTTCATTTTCAGTTTGGTTGGGTTTGGGGTTTCTTTTTTTCAGGAATTGGAAGATGTGAAATGCAGAATGGATGTTATCACTTGTAGATAATTCAAACACAAAGCAAAACTACTGACTATTATAATATTCTGCCCTGAAATACCAACAAAAACATAAAAAATAACAACCTAAACCCCATTCTTGTTCCTCTGGCAAGTGCTGCACACAAAAACGAGCAGGTGAATGGAACAACAAATGTAATTATTCCCATAAACCCTCTGGGCAATGTTACATATTCTCAGTTACCTATCACTGTATTGCCATTAATCAGCAAGGTTATACACACACACACACACACAGAACTCTGATAACATTCCTTAATGGCTTTTCATAATGAAACAAACAATGTATGAAAATAAGACAAGGAGGCTTCTTTTTTCACTGTTGTCCTGATTCAGAGGAAAAGAGATTATATTGGAAGCATTTTTCAAGTAAAGACTTTATCAATTTATTGCCATCTAATAATTTAAATATTTCAATTAGTTTTACTTTTTTCTTTGATTGGCTTACATTCAAAAATAAGATTGTGAAAAGATAAACTTTTTGCAAACAATAAGTAAAGAATTTTCACTTAAAGCATCAAATACAGTGTTGAGTACTTGATAATTTGAAAACTAAGGAAAACATTAAAATTTATCTTTAGATAGATGTGTTTTCAGAGCATTGGAAGCTTTCTGAGAAAATGATTCCCAGAGTCCTAGTCAGCTTAGAGCAAAACAAAACATAGCATAAAGAGCGAACTGTAAAAGTGTCTCTTGTCAGTTTTACAGGAGGAACAGGAAAGAAGCAGCAGTGCACAGAAGGTACTGTTTGATAAGATTTACGCAGAAAGCTGTGGATTTGTTTCTGAAAGTAGTGATGAAATTGAAAAGTCTCCACTCAAGGTAGTCTGGCTGAGTTCCTGTTAGAATAATTAATTCAACACTGTGGGGATGGAATTGTTATTGATGCGTTGAGGCACCAGGAGACTTGGACAGGCATTCTGTAATTATTTATAATCTAAGCAAATAAATATAATTAGGCAATATGTATCTTTATGAAATGCAAATGGAATCTCAGAGGTACAGAAGATCACCTTTACTTCCCATCCAATGACTTAGATAAACTTTCAAAGATCTACTAATGTTGTGTTGAAGCCAAGAAGTCTTTAGTTGTAGGAACCTGGGAAATGCTATGACAATGTTTTGATCAGCATAAAATCCCAATTTTGTCAAGAGAAAATCAGGCAAGTTCTGTGACAAAGATGATAGAGACAATAAAGGAGATACATGAGAAAGTTCAAAAGCTGGAGTTTACACTGTATGTATAAAATACATGCAATTTCCTCTTCTCGAAACTTTTGGGCATGTTTTAGCACCAAGTGAAGAGATGACTTCACCCAGACCAAAGTGTTTTATGCAAATGTATAAATATATACAAATATATTTGCAGAGAAGCAGAAATGGTTCCAAGCTGAAAAAGCATGGCTGTCAATACATCAGGAAAAGAAATAGCCTGGAGAATGTACACAGAAATACATGCATGGCCAGGCAATTTTCATCTTTTTCCAGAATGAAATATAAACTTCCACTATCCTGAGTCTGCTTCTGCAAAGGATGGAAGATTGACTTTGGGATTATTTTTTTTCCCACTTGTTTAATGGTTTGGGCTTTTTTAATCTGTTCACATATGCATGCTCCTTTGAGCATCCTCAAAAGGAAGCAACTTGGTTTTTTTCTTTCAAATTACAAGTGAAGTTCTTGCATTATATTCTGACTCCAGGACACATAACTTTCTAAAGGTGATGAAGCATCGTGAGATCTAAGATGAGTTGCCAAAATATTGGAAATCTTGAAGGTTTCTTCAGACACAATTAGCTAAACAGGTAGAAAAAGAGTATAGTAGAAAGCAAAGCAAGCTCCTTAAAGTGTAGATGCCAACAAACAGCCCACCAAGATCAAAACAAAATTCTCCTTCAGCTTCTGGAGAATCAGAGTCCAGATTTTATTGAGACAATGGAAAGAGATTTAAAATAGAACAAATAAAAATACTTTGTCATCTTTCTAACCACTTCTATTTTGCTTTAACCTGCCCTCCTCCCAACTTTTCATAGATCATCATTGACAGAGAAATTAAAGAAAGAGAGTTGCAATGGTCAAAAATGTTTATCCTCTAAAGCCAATGCAATAGGGTAACAACCAAACACTGAAACGTACCTTTCTAAACTGTTTTGGGATGAGCTAAACAAAAATGAACAGTAGAAAGACCAAACTGGAGAGGGAATCATGGGAAAAAATTACTCCTAAGAAATCAATCTCATTAACAGCACTGGAGATAGCCTGATTAATGGCATTCAGCCATTTCATGTGGCATTTAGTAAGAACCCTATACAATTTGCTCACTCAACAAGACACCATCCCATGTAGCTCCAGCTGCCTTCCTCATCCTTCCTCAGAGCACAGGGAAGGCTTTGTTCTGACTTCCCTGTCCCCAGCCCCTCTGTTGCTCGGGGTAACTGGGAGAGGCCAGCTCTGCAGAGAGCCCCGCACAGCCAGGGAGGGAGGCGACAACCACAAACCATTTGTGACAATGACAACCACGGCGGGTGAGAGTGATGAGAGTCTACAGAGAAATATACTGAGATCCATGAAGTGAGGCACCCCTGAGAAAGTGGAGGAAAATGAAGCAATTTGAACTGCTGGATTTGTGGATGTAGGGACAGGAGCTGAAGGAGCTGCTGGAGAGATGCAGGTCTCGGCTCTAGAGGCACCTCTTGCTTTCTTATTAAAAGCACCATGTACAGATGGAGTAGCTAATTTATGATGACATTTACCTTGAGCAGCCCACCAACAGGGCAGAAAGAGCTTCCTACCTTGGGGGTAGGAGTGTGATACAGGACACACAGAAGATTCTTTGTACTGCAAACTCTTCAAGCTGTGTTTCAGAGGGGTCCTGCCAATCAATACTCTGTTTTAAAGGTTTGGCAGCCTAGTGGATAACATTTCATTTTCAAGATTTTAGCCTCACCAGAAAGAAGGAAAACTTTACATTTCTTTCTTAGATAGCACATTCTTAATCGTACAAAAATCACAGAACGACTAGATTGGAAGAGACCTCCAAGACTGAGTCCAACCCATGCCCTCAACACCTCAACTAGACCATGGCACCAAAGTGCCACATCCAGTCTTTTTTTAAACACATCAAGGGATGGTGACTCCACCACCTCTCCAGGCAGACCATTCTAGTACTTTATTATTCTTTCCTTGATAAGCTTTTTCCTAATATCCAACCTAAATACCGTATTGCAATATTGATTTACAGGGCTGGCTCTTCAAATCCAGTTTAGAACCCAAAATTAAGGGCCCATCTGTCCTGATCCTCTAGTTCCATACTGTTTGCTGCTACAGCACAGGGACATGTTCTTAGCTCCTGCCAGTTGGAAGCCATGTCCAAGCATGAACATAGCACAAAGTCACAGCCCAATTCTTTTACCTCTATTACTTTTGGGGGCCATTTTGCGTGATAAAAAGGTTAAATAATGGTTCTGAGCCATTATTGTGTCTTTCATTTGCTTTCCTTAAACAAGAAACAGTGTAAAAATGCATCATTGATCTGTCCCTTCCAAGCTTCTCCTTTTCCATTTCTATCTGTATTTTCAGAGCTTTTCTGAATTATGTGCTTCATCTTGAGATAGTTGCTGACCAAGTTTTTAAACTCTGGGAGATGTAGCAGCAACACCACCACTGGGCAAGTCCAGGATCCTCGGCAGGGCCCTCAGACTCAGCAGCTGAATGGGAGGAGCTGTCAGCTCCACTGCCTCCCTCAGACCTCACACCAGTTCTCCTCTGGGCAGGTGCTCCAGCAGCGGTGCCTCCGTGCCACTGCGCCAGGCAAAACCTTTTAAAATTATTCCCTTTGATGTGTAACCACAGGTCCCAAGTTCAGCTAAGCATGTTGGGAACATTAGCAGGTTTAGCTCCAGAAGGCAAACACAAGAGACAGCTTCTGAGTCAAGATATCATTTTGGAATAGTTGCTGCAAGAAAAATTCTGAGAAAAAGGAGGAGCAGGTATTGTGGATTTTTCAAGTGAATCTTGGAGTTCCTGAAAAGCACCACTACCCAAAACTTTGATTATAATAGCAAAAGTATTAACACGTGCTTTACAGTGCCACTTCACCTGTCCCAGACAAAAAGGAAAAATCAGAGAGAGGGGAGCATTTAATTTTCCTTAGTAACAATAAACAACACTGAACAGCATCTTCTAACTCACAGAATGCAGTCTGGACTTTCAGTATGGAATAAAATCCTTTGTACTCTTAGCACTCCACCTTCCTCAGCCTTGGTACAAAAACCCTCATATCCCACCCAGGAGAGTTAACTGTGTCCTCCAGACCCAACTCCCTGGAGAACACAGGCCAACCAGCATGAGCAAATTGGTTTAAGCTGTGGTTGCCAGTTAAGCCTAAATCAATCCTCTTCATGGATCAGCATCTTGCAAATAAATTAATGGGCACGTTACCTGGGAGACAGTATACAGCCTTTTTCTACCTCATTAAAGAATTCCTCCCTTAAGCAAGATATTAGTCATTCTGAAATTTGTGGGTCCTTCACTTACAAATTTTCAAAGGGAGTTTTGAAGTCAGTCTATGCAGGATTAATACATGGTTTAAAGTCCAACCAGGGCTTTGTAGGTCTGTGGTAAGAACAGCAGCACAGAGCAATTTCTGTTACTTTTGATTTAAATACCTCATTTACTCCTTCCACATGAAAGGTTATTAAATAAAATTATGCTTAACTAACGACTTAACACTAAAGGAATTCTCCTTTTGCAGAGATAAGACTGTTGTTGTACACTGTCCCCAAAGCAAGAAATTTCTACAACTGCATTTATGTAAATACCATCAATGTATAAGGAAATACAGAAAATGAAATAAAAACACACTATCACAATTTTTAAAAAGAAACATTAGAAAACACTGCTCTAAAATAAAAATAAAAATGAGATCAGTAGAAAGTCGTACAATAATTGTGGGTAAAGTAAAATCTGAAATCTTATTCCTTTGGTTTTAATTGCTGGTAGAAATGTATATTTTAAATATAGGGAGAATAAAGAACAACCTTAATAAGTGGAGACCAGGCAATAGGTTTACTGCAATGAAAACTTCTACTGTGTTTTTCAAACCTGTATTTTTTACACTTTCATCACTGTACCACTTCACATAGTTCATGTTCTACAGAAAGTTTTCCACACAGATTACACAAAGTACTGATCACCATTACCCTAAAAGTGCCCTGGACACTGAGCTCAAAAGCAACAGGAATCATCTGCTCCTCCCTTCTCATTCTTAGCTGGTACTTGCTCTGTCTGTTCTTGATCCCCACAACCCTGCAAGGCTGTCCTGCACCATTCCACCATGCTTATCATCAAGTTGGGGGTTGACATTATGCCTTTATCTTCACAACACCTTTTGTTTCTGTTCACAGCTTGCCTTATGAGTCTGGAACACAGAAAAAAACCAAAAAAACCTAAAACCCTCCCCCCCAAAAAACCCAAACCAACCAACCACCAAACTTTTTTCTCTTTACATAGCCTTTCACATAACTGAAAACAGTTACACTGCCTCCCCTGTGATTTTCTTCTCAAGATTTTCCACACTGCACTTCTTTCAATCACCATATTCTGGGTTGCTCTTCCTTTGCCATCAACCAATAAATCTAAATCCCTCTTGAAGGAAAATCATTGTATTTTTACATAGGATCACTTCATGCATTTTCTGCACTGTTTATACAGCCTAATAAGGTATTTACCCTTCTCTCAGCAGCATAACACTGTTGACTCACATTCTGCTTGGAGAGGAGGAAGGGGAGTTCTGCTCCTTCATTGATGCATGGGGTACTGGGTTTAGAAACTGGAAACTCTAAACCAAGGCTTTCTTAGGGGTCTAGTTTTAAATTCAGCCTCTGATAGAAGAAAGAGCAATTTCTTACAAATAGAGAAGGAACAGAAGAGAGTATATGGGCAAGTCAGACCGATACAGAAGCAGAGTCCTGATAACTCTTGGATTTCCAGTCAGTAATTTCTTTCCATCTGGACTCAGCACAAACTGGAACAACTCCTTTATGGGACTGTGTGTACAAGTGATGGTGTCCCAGGAGGGCAGAATTCCCAAGTGACCACATCCTCCTTCAGGGTGTGCCTGTACATGGAACTGTAACAGGGAGGCAAAACTACAAGTTAGACTTCTTTCAGTTTTGGGGGTGAAAAAGAAATCTGATGGAAAATTTAGAGGCATACAAATTTTTATTTATGCAAATACACATTTTCAGAAAGAGCACAAAAAGAAAAAGGTGCCCTCAAGGTGGTACCAGTTGTCAGAGGGAATTATATGATTTATAGAAGCTCTCATAGCTGGGGCAGGTGGCACAAAGATATTTATAGCCATCTCCCCAGCAGAACAGGTGTGCTTTGTGAGTAAAGTTAATTTCACACAGTTTCATTAGGCAAATTTTCACAGATAGGGTCATGATTCATCAGATCACTTTTTCTATGATTATATGCATTTAAATCCTTTACTGAATCAGATTGCTGCAGTCAAGCTCAAGTCTGCAGTCAATGGCAACTCTGACATTGTCTTCAATGAGAAAGAATTCACTCGATTTCTTCCAAAATCTATTCAAACATTGTCTCAATGCACAGGTACATCTGTTCAAACTCTGGTCCTGAAAGAGTAAGCATTTTGATTCTGGCATTTTATTCATCATGTGCAATGACCAAATTAAATGTTTGGTACAGGATTCAATATTTAATCTTAAAACATTCCCATAGGATTTTTTCCAACTTCTTAGTTATGTGAAAACAATGGAGAAACCATATTTTCCCCTACATATTTCCACCCTCTCACTCATCAGAAGGATCTTAAATCAGTCCTGACACTTTGCTAATCTCTGTGTGCAGAGAGCTGATATTATAAAGAGCAGCTCAATATATGTCCCTTTGAAATTATTCTTACTTTTGACAGGCAGCACAAGACACAAACTGGAAAAATTACACGTATGAGCTACTGGACTAATTTCTTTCACACAAAGATAAATGCAGGTCTTTTACACAGAGGTAAAACCTGAGATCTGAGCTACCATCACTGTATGGCTTTACCACAATTATTTCATTACAGGAGACCAAAAAACGAAGAAGCTGAGCTGGCTGATACAAGGCAGTCCTTGGGTAGGACACGAGTCTGCTCCCAGTTTATCCCAACACTGGATCCACCTGTTCCAAACCCAGGGGCTCTGTTAGAGCTGCTCACCCAGCCCTGATTTGTAAGGCAGCATCTCATGGTGAGGCTGCATCCACAGGCTCCTTGCCTTTGGATATGGAGCTTCACTGCTACCCTCCCTCTTTATAAACCTTTTTTCCTCACCTTCTGTCAGGCTGTGCTTCACATTTAATCCCTTAAAATATTGCACATACAGCCTATTACAGATTTTTTTTCTTAATTGTACAGGTAAGATCAATCTATGAACAAGATAATTCCAGTCTCAGTTTAATCAAGCTTGATGTGAGGCACCTTCCTCTCTTCTCAGACATATTCCTTACTTAGAACATATTTTTTATTTTTCTTTTTTCAGGAAGATGTGTTTTGCCATTATTTAAGATTCCATCCCTTTTCTTAACCAGGAACAAGATAAATGGTTCAGCAAGTCACAGAGAGATAATCAGCACATAAGGATTCTCAGATATAGTGAAAGTTGGGTCTACACTCTGACATTAATGTCACAACAAATGGCAGTTTTACAGCTCAGAGTAGAGGAGGCACGTGGTTACATTTACAGCTCCAATACAAACAGACTCCCCTAACAGTTTGACATTTGACAAGAAGTCAGGTGTATTGCATGGGATCCCAATCAACTTTATGGTTACAAATTATCAAACACAAAACTTAAGAGTCTCTTCAGTTGTTCAATTAATACAGACTTCAATTATCTCTCTGTGAATACAGATTTTGCTAAACCAGTGTGTCTCAAAAGGGTTTTGGAAGGAGTTAAATCATCTTATCTAAAACAAAAGAGAAAAGTGATACAGTCACACAGCTAATGGAAGAGCCCCCCACAGAAAAAAAAAAGCAAGCCACAAAAAACAAAAACTCCCTCTCTATACATATATATTACATATTCCAAGATTTGGAGAGCTCAGAAACCTCCTAAAATACACTGTAGATTTTTAAACTCAATAATTCCCCTGACACAGAGATACTTTTGAGACTACTTCTGAAGACAGTGTCAGTTTTCCTACTAAATCAAACTTCTAAAGATGAGAGGCCAGGGGCGGTTCACAAGATATATTTCTACAGTATATAAAATTGGACAGGGATACAGCCAAAGTGGAAAAAGTTTGAGTCATTTCAAAAAAGTAAATGACTATCAAATGCATAAAATAAGCTCAAACCTAACTAATGGCTGCAGAAGTACTGTTCCCAGAGCTTTTGCTCAGTAGCATGTCTCCTTTATCCAAATGAAGGCATGAAACCAAATTGCCAATTTTTTTAGAGTTGCTTAGGTGGGGTTTTTTTGCATTTATATTGAGCAAGTGAAACATAACTGATAAAACTATAAGCTTCTGCAATTCTTGTTTTATTGCAAACCATATCTGACATACACATGTTCTCACTAGTATTTAAGTGCTTAATCACTTGATGGGCATGAGCAGATTGTTGCTCTCATATGGATGGCAGGTTTTTTACATGCAACATTTACATGCATTTTTACATTCCATGTGGATCTAGCTCCTGACAATCAGAGCACTCTGTGTTCACAGACAAGCATGGCCAAAGTGTCTTTCCAGCATGCAGTACGAGTGGACAGAGGAACTCCATCCCAAGCCTTTAGCTGTTGCCATCACAAGGCAGTTTTTGCAAGTGAAAAATCGCTCTTGCCTACTGAAACCCTGTTTCTCACTCACTCTGCAGATGGAGGTCAAATTGATATTTGTCTTGCTGTGTAATGAAGACATAATAAAAATGGGAAGCCCTAAAAGAGAAGGAGGTGATTACAAGCACTGTAATGGATGCTCTGTTTACTCTGCAGCTTGCATTACACCATGCAAAGCCAGGCTCTGATGCTTGCCACTGCTACCTACAGCGGATACTTTGGACGTCTCCTGGGAAATGATACCTTCAAGTATATTATATTTATCAACAACACAGTGCCAAGATTGGCTGCTGGCCTGAAAAAGACCCTCACTGTGTTAAAGAAAAAAAATGTTACCGTAAAAGGATTTAATGAAAACAACTTAGAGTGCAAATCAGCCAAAGGCTTATAGACAGTCTATCCTTGTAGCTTGCCACAGGGGAAAAAGGACAGTCTCAGTGAAAATGTAATATTAACAGAAAAAAATAAAAGAGGCAGCAGTACCCATGTGAGACTGATGGGTTGGAGTGCCGAGGAACAGAATCTTGAGAAACAAAGGTAAAAAAATAATTATTCCATTTCATCAAAGCTATAATAGGTTTAAATGACCAAACTTGTATTGGAGTGGGATGCATTTTCCCACAAATGCAAACCATTTGTATGTTTATCTTCAGGTACTGATGAAATGATATAACTTTGTGTGCACATTCAGTCAACATGGGAAAATTGGATGCAGCTCTGTAGAAATTTAAAAGTCTTCAGTTCCACAGGACAACCATGCACTCCAAGCCTTAGACACACCCAAGCACAACAGTTTTTAACATCCTCAAAGGGGCTGAATACCATTTCAGTATGAAAAACCCAAACAACTGGACTAAGATACTGCATATCAACACTTTTTTCTTGTCAAGTAAAGAAGACGTCTGTAAAAAGGATAAATTCACAGCACAACTTGAATTTTTTCATCTCTTCTTACTGGTTTTGACTTCACACCACTCATGCTTTGACCTCTTCCCTGATCTGCCTGCTCTATGGAGTGTTTATTTTATACAACCATGCAGGTAGTCAGTTCTCAGAGCTGATTCTATTGACTGGAATTGCTTGGGCAGTGGGAAATTTCAGCAGTGAGCCATCCCTGAGGCAATTTTTTTGGTAGTGTTTTCATTGTATGTAAGCAGGAGCCTAATATTTAGATTCTGTTCCATCAGCAAGACACTATCACTAGACCATTAACATTTCATACACAACCTTGATTTTAAATAGGAAACTAAGTGTGTTTGCACACTAGTATTTGACTTTGTGGTCTTGCTTCATCTCCTTGCTTCCTTCCCCAGAATTTAAAAACAAACAAAAAAATCCCCCCCAAACCACCAAAGGAAGAAGAAAGAGGACACACAATCATAAATAGGAAGGATTTGTGCGTGGAAAAAAGAAAGGCTTGTCCACCCTAACTTGACCCACTTGACCCACTGTGTGCACTTTCAACCCAGCAAGAGATTCCCACCAGCTGCCCCAGCCTTGGGAGTTTTGTTTAGGGTTTGGCTTAAATAATAATGTGACCCCCTACACTAAAAAATCATCTTATGACAGACCCTAACTTTCTCCCAGCTTCAGAAATCAAACTGCAGCCATAACTCCCCAGAGAGTCCCTTTGGTGAGAGTGACAGGGAATTCCAGGGGCTCCCTGTTTGCAATGGTCAGGTGGAAGCCTTGGCAGCCACCCTGCAATTTCCCACTGGAGTTTATCTCAGGTTAATATGCCACCTGACCTGGTGAGCTACTGACAGTTAACAGACCTGTTTGTTTTGGTGAATACACTTGCTGTGTGCTTACACAAACCCACTGAGCTCATCTGATCTCTACCCTGTTTACTAGAAAGCATGGCTCAGGTGCTGAAACATCTCTGATGTCTTCAAACAGCAACAAAAGGCATTAACTGGACCTCTCTTTTATGGCTTTCTAATTCCAGAGTCCTTCCTCACAGTTTGGTCATTAAGTGGTCTCACTTATGCCCTACCTGACTTCCTGCTTTTGATTTAAGAACTTTTGACTAGAAGCCTGAGCACCCCTTGCAAGTTTTTAATGCTCTATTTGCTGTCTCCATTTGACCTGTCATGATTTATGGCCTTTCTAGTTCTCATTTGGACAAGCTCTGCACTTCTTAAAGCAATTTTTTAAGCCTTCCCCTATGATAGCCTCCCTGCAGTCATGCTCCGAGGAGCTGGGGCCCTTTGATGGCTTTCCTTACCTTGGTTTGCTTTTTTTTCTGCTATAAATGTGTTGGTTTACCTGGGCTTCTAATAAAACAATTTCCAAAACTGGAGATAATTTTGTAGGTATCTTGTTTTTCATACAATTAGTACAATTATTTTACTAATTACCTTTTAAATATATATATAGTTCTGCTTCTTTACATTAAATATTTGCCTGAATTGGATTTATTCAGCTTGCTACAGAAAACAATTGAGTGCAACATGAAACAATTATAATTAGGAACACTTCTATGGATGGGTCTTCAATTCACCTTGAAGCAGACCTTGTGTATAACTTGAGACAAAATTCAGAATGGCTTTTTTCCCCCTAAAATCCTAACACTACAGTTCAGCCCAAAAATTTTACCTCTATACCTCATTTAGGTGAAACATTGACTGCACATATCTGTGCTATTATCAAGTGTGCTAAATGCACAACTTCTGATTTCACTTCATATTCCCTGGTCAGTGTCATGCTCCTGAACATGAGTTTGCAGTCCATTTCTAGGTATTTTGATTTTTATCTTTCCCTATTTGAGTGGGCAGAACTCCTGTGCAAGCAAGGCCTCCACAGAGCTCCTCGCTTTTTGCTATGTTCCTAATGTTACATTTTCCATGCTGTGACACTCTCCTGCCTGCACAGATTACGCTCTCATCCTTGCAAAGCTGGTAACCTGGCAACTCTGTACCCTATTGATCATCTCCCATTGATCACCCTCCTTCTGCCAGAGCTGAGATGTGGTATCACAGCCAGCTGTCATCAGACAGCCGGCGTTCCTTCTATCAAACCTCCCAGGCTTCCAGCACTGGCACACAAGGGCTTGCTGCTTCCTCCCTTCCCCTGCTGCTCAATATTGCATGTGGCAGCTCGCTGAAGTCCCTTCTCAGGAGTGCTGCTTTCTTTCTTCCTCCCCATTTCCTCCCCACCTGCCTTTTGGCCTTTCCAGACAACTGCTGGCCACCTCCACCCTGTATTGGCACAACCCAGGGGTTTTGTAGTCGTGCATTTCTGTACCCGAGCAGGTGTTTCCATATAAGGAAGTGAAGCTAGAATTTTCTATAGCCTGCTCGCTGTAATTGGCTTGGTCCCAACACAGACACAGTGATAGGACTTTAGAAGTGCTCCTCAAAGTCTAGTGTCCATCTCATTGGGCCAAGAGCCAAAAAAGCCCACCTAGACCATCGAGTACTAAAGGGCCTGCATAAGGGTACACGAGGCTTTTTGGGAGTGCCTTAGCCTGTGTAACTTTGCTTGGTACACGGTGCTCGGCTTATCTCTTTTCATTTTGTAACGTTTATTATTTTCCTGTTATTAAAACTTTATTTTACAAAGCATATCCCGGGAAGCCGTCTCGCTATTTTATTAAGCCATTTCTCCGCTGGCTGGACCTTCGGAGTTATCGGGAGCTACCCCGATAAATGGCGCCTTCGAACTCGGACCCTACATTAGGGTAACTGAATCGAAGTTTGCTGACAGAGAGCCCTCACGTTCAGCTAGGCCATTTTGCTCTTGGTTTCGTTTTTTTAAAAGCGAGCTCGTGGTGGTTTTTTTGGTCGTGAAAATAAAACCACATTTTTGGGTCAAAAAGGCTGAGAGGGAGCCTTTTGACTGAACCCCTATACCGGTGAGAGGGGGTCTTTGCCGGACACCGATTCTGGTACAAGGTGGATTACTCTTTAGAAGAGAGAAGCTGCAGTCTAGCAGAGCTGGAGAACAGCTAATCACCGAGTGACCTGAGAGAGTCGGAGACAAACCAAGAGCTGCCGGGAGATCACAAGAGCCATTCTGGTGAGTGACAATGGGGACCCGGCAATCCGTAGAACAGCGAGACACCTTTTGTTATTTTAATTATAAACTGACTATTCAAGACTATAAGTTTGAGAGGAAAGAACTTAAAAAACTTGTGAAATGGGTCTATAAGAAGTATCCGGACACTAATACAGCTGAAACAGTAACAGTGGAATTTTGGGACAAGATAGGATTGAAGTTGTATAATTCAAAGAAAAAATCTGTGTTAAAATTAAGACCCATCTTTAAAACTGTGTTAGACTTTGTAACAGAAGAAGGCGAAAGGCTCAGCAGTGAAAAAACACTTGAAACTGCAGAAAGAGAAACCTTGAGAAAAGCCTCTAAAAGCAACCATAAAAAAGGAGCCCAGAAAGTAAAATGCAAAAAGGCTCCTGCTCACCTTAGACATGATAAAAATCCAAGTTCTGATGCCCCAAGTCCCAGAAAAAACCGGTTTGATTTACTCCCGAGAAGCAGGCAGGGAAGGGCTCAAAGCCCTCCCCCGAGCCGTCCTCAGACCCCCGGAGTGGGACCTGTGCCAGCCGTGGCCAAGCAGGCAAAGATTCCATTCCAACCGCCCTCCCCACCCCCTCAGTCTCCTGGTACGAGATTCGGGCGATCCCGGTCCGTTAATTTTGAGCGCGCGAGTTTTGAACAAAGCCCTGAAAGCGCGGGCTCACAGAACAAAGAAAAACGTGGAATTCTCCCCATCTCTGAGGCAGAAGCTTCAGCTCCATGTGGGCGGGCTCAGTACAGCCCGACGCTGCGGCACGAACCATCTGATGTGTCGCTCAGCTCCTCCCACTCCAGCACGGGAGGCTCCCCCTCCATGGGCGGTCCCAAGCCTCGGGCACCGCCCCGGGTTGTCACCCACAGCCTGGACAGGCACACCCTGGCTGTGAGGAGCGTGGGAACCGGATGTGACATCCCGGAACTTGCCCTCCCCAAGATGGCGGCGCCCATGCCGGAGAAATGTAAACAAACTCCGATGAAAAATCAGAAAGTTTCCCACACGTCCTGCAGTTTCTCTGATGATTCAGAGGATTCATCAGCCAGCATAGATCCCTGGCACAAGATAAGGAAAGAAACCAGCACCCCAGAGCCAGCCCGGCTCTGGCGACAGGAGACCAAAACAAAACAAAAACAAGGACAGAGCAAGACTGAAGCAGTGAAAGTTTATCATCGTCTAAAACCCTCCAAGAAAACAGAACAGAGACAGCTAACAGTTCAATTCCAGCAGCCAAGATACAAAGTAGACTTCGTCCAAAAGAAGACTGTCGTGAAAACCACCACAAGAATCCACCAAAGCAGCAGGCTCAAAATACCTTAAAACCCTGACCTATTCTTTTATTTTGCAGTTTTAACAAGAAACCCAGAACTTTATAAGTTAATTTTTTCATTAAGATCTGAAAAAGACTACCAAGTAATTCCAAAACAAAAGGTTTTTCTTTTCTGTTTTGTCAATTAAGCAAGAAGATTATAATAACTTGCCCAAAAAATTTATATTCCAAACTAATTATAAAAGCGAATTCCTAAATAATTTTTCCTTTACAGGAAAAGATTCTGCAAAAATATTTTGCTTGCTCATATCTTTAATTGAAATAGTTAATTCAAAATTCAAAAGTTTTTAAAAATAGCCCGTATAAATATTACAAAAAAAATTATTAAATTCATCTCTATAATTAAATTGAAAACCTTTCAAAATTCATACTCCTCTAAAAACAATTCGTTTTATAAATAAGTCAAGAAAATCTAAAATCTCATAACCATGTAGTAAAATCCTAACACCAAAAAATAAAAATAAGATTTTAAGAAAGTCTAAAAACTCTATCTCAAAACCAAAAAAGAACAACTGTCTACATGTTTTTCAAAGTTCATATTTTATGTTTACAAATTTTTATGTTGCAAGTTTGGTAGAGGGAGCGAAGACCTCTCAAGAAAAAGTTCTAATCAATTGTAAAATTCACATTAAAATACTAATCTTTTTCCTTTTTTCTCAACAGCAACTGTATTGTGTCACATGTTAAAGCAAACACTAAACTCCTAAGTTTTATAGCAAATAGCAAGGTAACAGCAAACTTTTAACCATACATCAAAATACATCAGCTCTTGTAAAAAGTGTCACATATATCTCAAAGTAAATTAAGACAATTGTGCAACCATGCCCAAACTACCAAACACTAACTACACCATCAATAGCAGCAAAAATTAACCCTCAAAATTAAAAACAAGTATCATGCAATATCAACCATTTAAACAATTCAAACAAATTCACTTGTCTAACCACACACTTTTTAAAGTATGTTCTACCTCAACACATAAAGGAGAAAAAGACCAAAAAAGACAATTAAAACATCTCTTGTAAACATTTCTCATTCCTAAATGTACAGTTCTTAAAATTACAGAAGTTTTTCAACATATCAAATCTACCACATATTATAACTAATTCATTCAAAAGCCAATCTATTGTTAAAAAACACACGAACAGCTAAAAATGCTCTTTAAAAGATAAAAATGGGAAAGGGCGTAGTGCTTTCTATTATAGAAAGGTTGAACAAAGTTATATATATGTTTTTTAATCTCTCATATTCATAAAAATTCTGAAAACAAGACAAATTTTAGAGCCTGTCCTTTATGGCAGGGAGAGAGGTTTTGTTTGTCTCCACAGGTACAGACTCTAAGAAAGTTCCTGCAAAAGAAGTTGAGTCACAACTACAAAAGAAGAAAGGAGAGAAGAACACACCAAAGACACTAGATGACCCCGGATGGTAGCTTCAAGAGGACTTTCGCATTTTGACACAGCCCAGCACTATAGACACTGAAATACGTTTGAAGCAGAGACTTAAGTTTTATAAAAGTTGCACTGTTAAAATTTCTGAAGTTATTATTGTCATGTCAAAATTGTTCGTTGTTGTATGTTAAAAGTTATTATCAAATCTTTATGTAGAAGAAAAAGAAAATATAGTTCACTTGAAAAAATCTCTCCAAACAAAAAGTAAAATAAGATTCATATGTAATTTGAGACTAAATATTAAATTTTAAAGATTGGCTAATAAAAAGAAAGTACCAAATTTAAAATTTTGTAATCCATAAAACTACAGCTTAACTATAAACCAAATTGTTAAATAACAATAAGTTATTGACACAATCACAATTATGAACAAAAGTGAGAATTTTTTCAAAGTAACTATTTCTCTTTTTTTTTCTTTTTTTAATATGATTTTACAGGGTGAGATGTAGTCGTGCATTTCTGTACCCGAGCAGGTGTTTCCATATAAGGAAGTGAAGCTAGAATTTTCTATAGCCTGCTCGCTGTAATTGGCTCGGTCCCAACACAGACACAGTGATAGGACTTTAGAAGTGCTCCTCAAAGTCTAGTGTCCATCTCATTGGGCCAAGAGCCAAAAAAGCCCACCTAGACCATCGAGTACTAAAGGGCCTGCATAAGGGTACACGAGGCTTTTTGGGAGTGCCTTAGCCTGTGTAACTTTGCTTGGTACACGGTGCTCGGCTTATCTCTTTTCATTTTGTAACGTTTATTATTTTCCTGTTATTAAAACTTTATTTTACAAAGCATATCCTGGGAAGCCGTCTCGCTATTTTATTAAGCCATTTCTCCGCTGGCTGGACCCTCGGAGTTATCGGGAGCTACCCCGATAGGGTTTTACCTCTCCGTGCTGATTTCCTTCGTGTGTTCATCTAGAACATCCCAGCCAGGAAAACACATCTTTACCAATACAGCAACTTTCCCTGCACTTCCCAGTAAGCTCTGCAGGGTCTGCTACCATTATACTTGCCAGGGTTTATTCAAGATTAATCATTGTGTCTGCCTTTTTGCAGCAGCATGGCATTTCTTACTCATGCTTTTCATCATGTGCCATAACCCACAAGCTGAGTATCTTTTTATGGTTATTTTATCATCTGAAAAACACCAAAAGAAATGATATGCAATACCTGCATAAGTGAATATCATCAGCATTTACTTTCAAGTATGCCACTGACAAAAAAGTAGCATTCTCATCCTCTAGCTTTTTTTTTCTTCCAGACTCTTACTTCCTACTTTGTAACTATTAGAACTTAAAAATAAACTTAAAGGCTCTGCATGCTTACCAGTACTGTCAGTACTTGAGCTACTTCCACCATCCCTCTTCCTGAATTTTGTATTTCAATCATCATTATACAGGCTTTGTTGATTCAATGTTGTCTTTTATGCACTATGTTCGTAAAGCCTTATTAAAGTTTAATGAGGACACAGAATCAGATAATATTTGCATGTAAAATAAAGCTGTAGTCTAAGCAATACAAAGTATCTATAATCATCAAACCAAATCACTCAGCACAAAAGACAATAAAAAGAGAATGGAAGCCAGGGAAAGAGATTTTTGTATAGAATCTCTTCCTAGAAACCAGCTACCAAAGGTTCACTAGACACAGTAATTTAACTCACAAAGCTTTGTTTATCAAGTAGAATTACAATTTCTAAAGTGTTGTGGTTTTTTTACCCTTCAAACACCCAAATATCTGTAAAATCTCAAATACAGTAAGTAGTTGTCCTAATTTTTAATTATTTTTAAGAATTCAGCTGCAGAATAAATCAGTAAAGGATCAACTATGACGTATGTGGGCTAAGTGACAGATGAAAGAGCCCTTTACTGAAATGCTACCCATAATAGGGGATAACAGAAAGGAAAGAATCAGTTTCAATATACCTCAAAAGATTAAAAAAGGTAATGAAAATCAAGATGAAGGTGCATAGTCTTTGCTCTCCTATCTGCAAAAGATCTAAGCAATTTGAGACATAATTTATTCCAAGATCAAAGTTGTCCTAGTTCAAGTCTCTCTGCTGGCAGGAATGATTTTACATTAGCAAAATTATTTTACTGTTTTTGTAGTGATTCTCAGATGTGTTTTTATGTTCTCTGACTGCAGCAGGTGATTACTGAAGACCAGGGAACTATTTTGGCTGAGTCAAAGCTAGATTAGAAGCCTGCTTCACCTTAAAGAGAGGTAAAGCAGCACTGGTTTTTATTCACCATTATAAACACAAATGATGCCTCCTGTAGCTAAGGCAGGAGAAGACAGCAACCCCCAATGAACTGAATTGAACCAATGCTGCAAAATCTTATCTATGAACATTTATTTCTATCTTAAAGCATTTTTGCTTTAGCTTCAGTTTTGCATCCCTTTTGTGTTTGCATGTTCTAGTAAATTCATTACTAGCAGAAGTGCTTGCTGAAGCTGTGGATTTGCAGCAAATATTTGAAAATATTTACTATAACTGCCCTATAAATTTACAGTTGTGGTTATAGCCAGAAGAAATCTGATTTTGGAGGTTAATTTAGGCCTGTCAATGGAGAATAAAACAGCAGGTAACTCCATCTTGAAATGCCTTCTATTAAAATCAGCAAGAACCAATTCACGAGCCACAGTGACTTAATTGCATAGCTACAATAAACAGTTTTGGATAATAAATACTTCAGATGGCGTAAACAGTCCAAAACTGTACTGCAAGGGAATGACCTTTTTGTCACTTTAGAAGTTCTGAACCAGGCTTGACAACATCCCTGCTTAGGGAGTTGCCTCTCTAACTTAACCTCTTGCTACCAGTATCAGATCCTTCAGATTCTCATTTCTGCTGCAGCCACCAAATGTTTTGACCTGACAACGTGATTATTGTCGAAGCAGGGAGCAAAGCAGCTCAGCTCCTTGGGAGAGGGTCAGGTTTGCAGAGAGTCAGCCTCAAACACCGTCAGCTCTAAAAAAGCATTTTTCAAAACCCAACACACCACCCCACTTCTCAAAGTACAGAAACCCAGTACAAGTTTGCACTGGAGTAGCCATGAAATCAAAGTGAGGAAATAACCTTCAAAGACCCAGTCTTTGATGAACACAAAGCAGTGTGAGAAGCAGACACCTGCAACAGATCAAGCACGAGGAATTATGTGAATCTCCTTGAAACTGGATGACTTTGGGAATGAGCAGATATTAAAAAAACAGCAGAGAGGCTCCCTCCAGAATAACATCCAGAGTTGCAGGGAAATAGTTGGAAAATAAAAACATACTTGCCTTAACTATTTCTCCAGTAAAGGTGGTTAGAATTTTGAAATATTGAAGGACATTCAGCTCAGAAGTTCATCAAATAGAAAGGGTTTTGCCATATCTCTATGCAAGAGAGATATGGCAAAACACTGAAGAAAAATCATGAAGCAAATAATGAAAGCACTTCAGTTTTTGGCTTCTCTTGTCTAAAGCTATTTTATGACTCTAAATGAAAATTTATATCTTTATCAGGATGGTTACACAAGCAAGAAATTAAACTCTCTTCAACTTTGGCAAATAAGCCTCAGAGGAAACTCTTCAAAACTGTAGGGATTTCTGTCTACCAGAACATTTTGACAAACAGCACTTTAAACAGAGTAACTAAAAAAGCAATATAGTTCAAAAAATCCCCAACCATACTTCAGGAAGATGTCTTCCATAGTTTCTGTTTTTGAAAATTAAACAATGTAGCTACCAAATTCCATGAAAAAAAAAAAAATAATACGCTTGCATTGATGTTTAAACACATGAGAAAACGTTTAATGCTTACCATTGCGAGTCCATTTTGATGAGGAGCAAAGCGTACGCTACTGGAAACACAGTAAGGAAAGGAGCCAAGACTGGCTGCAAAGGTCACAAGTGCAAAGGCAGATTTTAGCAGAATGAGAACCAGGCAGCTTTAACCCTTCTCCAGTGCTGGTGCCCTGCCCACACACACATCCCCAGGGTGGTTCTAGTGTCCACATGAACCCTGGGCCACGTTTGTTCTCTTCCACATGCCAGGAGTTCTCACCCACCACCCTGGGCAGTCATGCTGATGGTGGAGGGTTAAAAAATAATTTTTTATATAAGTTAACCACGGGGCTTAAGTTGAGGGAGGGGGGGAAGGTAGAAGACTTACAACTAGAATTTGATGCAGCTCAGCTTGGAACAAACGTCAGCTTCTGCAACCATTGTAATAACTGAGTCAAGTGTGACTCCAGCCCAGGGGATAATTGAGAAGCATTGTTTTAACCAAATCAAGTAGAACCCAGGGTAAAGCATAGGTATGATTTAAGATACTAACTAAAAAATAGGATAATCAGTATCTAGGGGTGGAGGTTAGTTAACATGTGTATAATTTGAAACTATAAAAATCACAAATCGACTCTGTATTCTCGGGCACAAGATTTGGGCACTGTATGCCCCTGTGTCCCGCGCGCTTGAATAAAGAACTGCATATGATCGCCTTCGTGTGGTTATATGTTTTCTTACACGAACAATGCCAGGACTCCAGAGCAAACTGTCCTGGCCAAGAGCTTCCTCCCCACAAGTGGAGTCTGAATGCCATGAGTGCAGAGAATTCTGCTGGGTTGCTGAGGTCCAGCACTCACTTGCAGATATGAAGCCCAATCGAGCTTACAACCGTAGTGGTGTTACTTTCCTGCATTCCAAAACGTGTGTGGGAAAATTGTGGTACACTTTTAAGAGTTCTTACTGTTCTACTTAGTCCCACTACAAACATTTCATAGCTTTTCCAGGACTGGGAGTGAGGAGGGGATGTCATGGCAGAATTTTTGAGAAATTAAAAAGATCAAACACAGTCAGAATGAGCTCATGTGCTTCATATCTCATTTAGTTATTGATCTATTTTTTCCTTTGGATAGGGGAAATTTTAAAAGACTTGGGCAATGTCTGACTAGATATAACCAATAAGGTTCCATTCTACATCATTTATTTCTAATTTCTTCTTGTTTAGGAGTATCTCACTAGTGAAGGAATTGTCCTGGTTTAGGACAAAATTAGGGGAAAATCTCCACAACTCCATCCCCCACCACCGGGTTCGGGAGGAATTTCCTCAGAGGAAAAGTGGAAAAGACTTGTTTATTGAGAAACAACGAAAAAACACTCCCCAACACAAGAAAAACAGTCCGAGATGACAACAAATGTTTTCACCAGTCCAAGAGAGGGTGAGCAGCCTCTGCTGGGGAGGGTGCCAAAGCTTCTCTCAGGTGCAGACTCCGGGGGGTTTTCCCTTGATGTTCCCGAATCAGGGCCCGAAGCAGGTCCGATGTCTTCAGGGAAGGGAGGAAGGAAAGAAGGGGAAAGACAAAAGCAGAAAAATGGCAAAAAGCAAGCAAAAAGCAGAAAGCAAGAGAGCAAAGCCAGCAAAGCTGCCTAAAGCTAGCAGCAAGCAAGCCAAAAGCAAGCAGCCGGGGGAGGGGCTCAGCTATAGACAAAACGAACTGAGAACATGGGAACAGAAAAAAACACGATTTGGGATACAAAGCATGAAAGTGTCCTGTCACCCCAGGACAGGAATGAAGACTGATACCAGCTGAGGTAAGATTAGATGCCAAGAGAATCCAGAGCTGTTAGTAGAGACTACAAGCTTTCTTTAATTACCAGCTACCCAGGTAATATATTAGAAGTAATGGATAATAGGAGTTAAGCTGCTGTTGTTACTCTGTTTGGACTGGAATTCTTTTCCAGGATAGTTGCTGTTTGAAATGAATGGCCCAATTACCCAAGATTTAAGAAGCAGGACTCCATCCACCATTTTACCTGAACGGCAAGATTAGAAGTATTGGGAAGAAACCTACTGGTCATTATTAAGGAGAGCTAAAGAATGGCTATATGTACCAAAACAGAGCTTACAAATGTTTCTTTTTCTGTTTCATCGAGTTTGTTGGTCCCCCAATAAATTAATAAGCTCAGTAGTAGTCGAAAGCAGTTATACCCTAGATGTGAATATTTTTCATTTTTTTACTAAATTCACCCAAAATAGATCTATTAACCATCACTCAAGGACATTTTGAGCTTTCATTTTTAACACTGTCAAACATTTTAAATATTAGTCTGATAAAGATTTCAAAATTTTGTTTTCATTCTGTACTCCATATAAAAATTTCTGTGGGAACTTTATTGACTATGTTAAAGATTTAACTCCCTATAAAGAGTGGTGGTGGATCAGACATTAGAAATAATACCTGGCTCAACAATTTACAGGTAATCTACAAACAAAACTATCAGAGTACAGGATTTGGTAACATATACTGTTCATCTTCCCTATCTAATTTCCCAACTCAAAGTAAACACTAACTGGATAAATACACACAATGCTTTAGCAAACAGTTTTGCTCACAAGCAGTTGTGTTTTGCTTTCAGGACTCCTTCAAATCTCTGTCATGAAAATAATCAAAACCCCAGCAACACCATAAAAAAAGACATAAAAAGCAGGACCTGCAATTGTTGAATAAAAACCTGAAGGAATTACTTGTTCTCTAAGCATACATAAGAACACTAAAAACTGCTGTGGACATTTGCTTCAAGTTGAAAGTACACTCAATTCTTTGAGTACACAATCAGCCATGGAAGACAGTTAGAAAGCCTAAGGTTTTAAAAAAAACAGGGCTTGGTCTTCCATTTTTGCAAAACAGTAAAACCGAGTTCAAATCATGAAAGTAAAGTTGTGACAACTTTACAATGAAATAATGGAAATAATGGAAAATCAATGTAGGAATTACCATATAAAGACAAACAACCCCCAACTCACTGAATATTTAAAGTGAGCATCCTCAAGTATTGACATATTTCTTAAAAATGGCTAACTTGTCAAAACATCTTCTTTGAAACATATGGAAAACAGTAGTAGTTTTTTTCCTGCTAAAATTAAAGTGCCTGCTCCAGTAGGGGAGAAGAAAGAGTGACTGTGGAAAACCCACACAGAATGAAGGACTGTCTGGGCAAGATAGGCCGTGAAGAGATATGAATTGTATTAATTACTCCCTGGAGCAAGCCTTGCTAGGAGATGCAGCCACGTGCACACAAGGAAGATGGAGAAAAATATGAAGCAGCTGAAATATATTCAGCTTATTAACTATTTAACTACTCCTTACTAACAGAAAAGCATCAACATGTCTTACAATTGGTCAGGACATCAGGGCCTGGAGGGTACCAACTCCTCTGAGTATAGGCTTGACTTAGCAGAGCTGGATATACCAGTTATTAGTATCAAGTGCCAACAGCCCATTCTTCTGACAGTGGCACATCTTGGGTATAGTTTCTCTCAGTCTGGTGCAGAATTTCCCTTCCAGAGTCTTTCTGGTTCCATTTAATCCTCATCATCTAATTAAAAAAAAATCACTGAGGACATGGCAGTAGGCCTGTAACAGTAGTGTTTGGTTAAGAGGTTGTTTCCTTGAAGAGAGCTAAATGTCTTTTTCATTAAGAGGGGATGGAAGTAACCCTCAGATAGAAATAATATTGTCAAAGAAAAAGGCAAAGCCAATTATTACACCAATTAATGTCCATTATGCTCAGTGTTGTTTAAGAATGTCTATGAGATTCAGCTACAGGAACTCCACAGTACAAAGCAAATAAAAACCCCAAAACCAACAAACATTGAACTAAAGAAAAACAACAGCTAAAAAACTCCACCCACCCACCCAACAAAAAAAATGCTGAGATGAACACAGCTAGAAATAACAAAAAAATCCCTCTGAATATTTCTGTTCACTTTTTAAAAACATATATTCTGCAAACCAAATGTATAGATGAAAAATTACTATGAATAAAATGCTGTTTGTTGCTAACCACAATAATCAAAAAATTCTTAGTCTGCACTCTGGTATATGCATGTGCAAATATTTATAAACTAAAAAAACACAAAAACACAGTAAATGTGGGAAAAAGGTGGCAGGATATTGGGTGAGGTGCATATTTCCTTTAGAATGTATTTCCATGCAGACAGACATTATGATTGAAGCTTCAGCTATGCAAGATTTAGGAAAAAACTGCTGTGAATAAACCAGAATTTTCCATTTTTTATTCCATTTTTAATACTTAACAACCAAACATAGGTTCACAGGTACCTTCCCAAATCTACCTTAGTTTCCCTGAGTGTAGTCAGATACGTTCTCAGAGGACACATAAAATTGAGAAAAGGGAAACTGAGTGTACTCTGCAATAGAAAACTGTATACATCAGCAAATGCTGGGTAAAGTTATAGTATCATGACCATATGAGATTCATAGAAATAAATCAAACACTGAGATTAAAACACTCTACCTCAGCAAACAAAAATGTCTTCTACTTCCTGCTTACCCTTTTTCTTTACATTTTTCCCCTCTTCAAATACCCACAAAAGCAAAAACTGTAGGTGAAAATAATCCATTACCATTTGAGAGTAGCACAGCTGTAACACACGAAACCCCTTCACCTCTCAGGGTTTTATTGGGCTTTTACTTTTGATTTGTTTTGGGGGGTTTGGTTATTTGTTTAAAACAAAACAAAACCAACTTTCCAAATGGATTCACAGCTGCATAGAAAGTACTTTCTACACCACTTGTGTCTGGTTTGTCTTACACAGATATTTCAATATAACGGTTTGTAGTACTACCTCCCTCCTCATCAAAGCTATACACAATTATCAGAGCTTGTGAGTCTCCCAAGTTCAGTTTCTTCTCCTCACTGACTTTCTAGAATCTAAAGAACAGTATTTTAAAATACAACACAACACTGGCATTGTAGAATTTACTTCCGCCTCTGAGCTGATAATCCCCCTCATTCCAACAGCACTGTAAACCAAAGAACCCCAACAGGGAGCAATGCACTGCACCTGCTGAAGCTCTTAATGTGAAAAATAGGGTTCATTCTTGTGATATTATTCATCTCAATTGGAGCACATCTTTTTTTTTCACTATGGTTATAAATACAGATTTACAAAAAATTTATACCTCATGATGGCGGAAAAAAGATGTCAGAGACAAGTGTACCAACTTAAAGATTTCACCTATGAGATTACACCTCTGTTGTGAATACAAAAGAAAATTATCAATAAGTAGTAAGGAAATTAAAATACCCCATTAGAAGACAGAAATTATGGAAAATTCCGTGGTTTTTAAACTGGTAAAAGGAGGATCCTCACATTGTCTGACCATGTGGTCACCACATCAATATCAGAGTGACACACTTCTCCAAAGATCATTCAAAATATGTAAATTACAGCAGAGTTATTTTCTCCTCACCGTTTAGGCTGGCTGCTGAAGTGCTGTTTATGCACAGATTAAGCAATTGGTGCTCTAAATTGAACTGCAGGTTCTCCCTCCTTTACTGACTTACTGAACACAGAACCTAGAGACACTAGGGCTCCCTGCTATTCCATTTTCCCCTTGGCCACAGCATGGGTAAAATGTTCATCTACTAAAGAAAAGTCCTTCCAATGATTCATTTTTCATTTGCTTTAATAGGAACATATACATAAAAATAACAATAAAAAAGGGCAACAAAATAAAATACTACAAAGATGATGCAATTATCACCTTGGGAATAGGAGAAGGAATGAGCCAGACACGACAGATGTGAGCTGCATCAGTTAGTGTCTAGTTGCCAGGCTCCTGGATACTGAAATGGTGAAAGAAGCCTAACAGAATATGACTGGAAAGGTAATGGAAAGCAGACGTGAACCTTTGATTGATGGGTAGCTACTTCACTAAACTTAGACTTCAGAAAAGATGAAGAATATTTAACCCTTCATTAAAATGGTGCTGAAAGAATGGTGTCAAACTCAATTCACAGTTCGTATTTCAGCTAATTACAGCCACACATTTAAAATTACTACAACTGTGGGGGGAAAATTGAAATTAAATTTGTGTAGGGAAGCATAGCTGTTAAACAGTGATTATCAAGGAAAATTATATGGCTTCTGGGAAGTACTGAAAGCACTGATCCCAAATAACTTACCATTCATGGGTAAAAGACTATGCACATTTTATAGCTCCATGGAGTATTACTTTGTCTTCAGTGAGAGGAGAGGAGAAGAGCATCCCTGAGCACTCCACAGCAAAGCCCACACATCCTGCTCCAAGCGGCAGATTACTGGGAGCGAACGCCACAGAAGCTTGAGCCTGCTCTGCAGCAGGCTGTGCTTTTATGCAAAACTATTCAGAGTGACTCTTCCAACCTCTATGGAGACAAGTGAAGACTCCTTTTCCTGCTCTGCTGCCGGTGGCTGTGTCTGCACAGGCAGACAGTGCAGCTCAGGAAGAGCAGAGCTGCAGAGAACAATGCTCGGTGCTGAGGGCTCAGCTCTGACATGACACGCATTTTTAAAGACTTTAACTTCTCTGCTCCACACATCTGACTGGATGGTCGCTGGGGTCAGATGCACAAGACAAACTCGTGGAATAGCTTTCCTAATTTGAGGCTATTTGCATTTAAGCCCAGGTCAGGAGTGACTCTGCCAGCTGCCTCCTCTTGCTGTGCTTCAGTTCACCCTGCAAATGGTCATGGGATGGAAAGAGTGGACGTGTCTGAAACTCATCAAACATTCAGTCCAAGGGGTACCTGATGAGCCCCAAACACCAACAGCTATTCAGGACAGGACGACAAGAGCTACAAAAGAAAAGGTGAAATCAAGACAAGTAAGAACTGAACTGCAACAGGCAGCGTTTCTGGATGAAGAGCTGTTCCTGCAGATCTCATCCACTCTGATATCTGAAGCAATGTTACGCAACATGCAAGAAAGACACAGCCTGTGGCAAACAATGTCAACATGATTAGCAGCTTAAAAAAACCACAAAACAAAAATGAAACTTTCTTTGGTTAATGATTTCTGGGGTAGAAAGCAGGCATTTTTCAGCTTTACTCTTTAATTGCAGAACAACGTGATGGCAAAGGTTTTCAAGGGAAAATATAATTAGAACTGATTCAAAAGGCAAATAACTTCTGTTTCACTCCCACCAAGTAGGCAATGGCTTTAAAGCTATATTTAGGCTTTAATAAAGCCATTTCCCAATCTTATAATTTTATAGTGAAAAAACCCTAATTTCATAGTGAAAAAAACCAACAGTGTTTAATTTAGAGAATAATGTGTTCTTGATCACAAACTAGAAATCTGATCTACTCTAACAACCTGCCACTAAATGATGTTTAATTTTCTTTTCGCAGTGGACAGTCCCATGCTTCAAGTTCTTTCCTGATTTCCATCTTTTCCAAATCTCTAATACATTTGTGAGACTAGACACACAACCCTCCCATCAGGCCAATGGCACCTGTGAGTTTTTCAAGAATCTTGATTTTAAGCTTCTAATCCTATGTGCAGTCCTCACTTCTGAAGTCATAGGAATAAACCCAACCAAAGGCAACTCCCGTATTTTTTTCTCAGCAAGACTTGTACTATTAATTTATATTTTTTGTGTCAAAAACGTAATCATGTTGGACAAAACAGTTGCCATATCTTCTGCCCCAATGTTTAATATCTTTACCAATGATCTGGACAAAGAAATCATTGAGCACTTGAGGCTGCATCTCAAGTGCTGTGCCCTTCACTTCACAAGGACATTGAGGTGCTGGAGTGAGCCCAGAGAAGAGCAACAGAGCTGATGAAGGGTCTGGAGTGCAAACCTGATGAGGAGGAAGCAATAGAGTCACCCTGCATTTAAAAATGTGTAGATGTGGCATTCGAATATGGTTTAGTGGTTGACTTAGCAGTGTCAGCTTAATCATTGAACTCGAGGATCATAAAGGTCTTTTCCAACCTAAATTATCCCATTTTTCTGTGAATGTCACCAAGTAAGTAGTGGAGCCAAAGGTCTCCCACAGGTGAAACAGCAATGCTGTCATTACTATCAGCCACAATTTGAAGGCTGTATTCAGATTTCCAAGCTGAAGTGATGACAAAATCACTGACTACTTAGAATCAAGTCTTCCTACACATGTACAGTCTCACACAATAATTTAAGTTATTTATTTCAGAACATTCATCCTAATTCTTCCTCTGCTCAGGTATTCAAGAAAATGTTTGGGCATATCAATATATGCCTCATATATTGATACAAGGAGTATATTGATACAAATGAGAAGCTCTTGATGGCCAAATCAAATCATTACAAAGCACCAAAAATAAAGATCTCTTCTTTTACTCTCTTTCATTTCTACTCATCTCCTAATGCTGATAAATGATAAAGCATGACCTTTTTCAGTAGATAACAACAATCGTGGTTTTAAGAAATGCTTACTGGGAAAAGTGAGTTCTACAGGAGAACATATGTTTTCATTTTTTCAGAAAAATGCAGGAACAGAATCACTTTTGTTCTTTTTGTTTGCTGTTATTTTGGTTGGGTTTTATTTGGGACTTTAAGGGTTTTTTTTTTTTTGGGGTTTTTTTTTTGTTTGTTTGTTTTTTTGTTTTTTTTTTTTTTCTTTTTCTTTTTTTCTTTTTTTCTTTTTTTATTTCTTTAATTCAAGTATCACTGATTAATTCTTGGCAGACAGCACAAGCAGTTTTTTAGTGACATTATGAATTACTTAAGTGAAAATTTCAAACATCCATAGTTCAGAAACCTCAATTCCCTACACATCCATTTCAACATCAAAATATTTACCTTATGTTATTTTAAAATAACTTTCAAGCTTCATTTTCATCATTTATCTATTTTTCCTCTAAAGATTGCACAAAAGCCACTTTTTAAAATGAACTTTGTAACTAGAACACAGAATAACGCAAGCTCACGGAAAGGCTCCTGAGATTATTCAGAGTCTTTGGCAACCTGGAAATTCTTACTTTCAAGATAAATGAACTGGGTTTAGAAAAACAAGATTCTACAGCTGCCTGTCCCCTGGCACCTTGTAACTATAACTGGAGTGAGCAAATTAAGTCTGACCACCACTGAGCAGAGATGTGCAGCCTCTAATGAGACAGCACGAGGGTGATGGCTGCAGGCCTTGTGGATGGAGCACAGTCATTGTGCCATTTTCAACCTCCAGAACATTGAACAGCCTGTGAAACGGAAAAGGGTCTAAAAATCACCTCACCATGAGGAAAGGCATTTGATCCTAAAGGCTTCCATAGTGGTTTAGGGACTTCACAGTAAAAGTGAATAATCATCTGAAAGAGAAGAAGTAGTGGACTCATCAAAATGCAAATAACAAATGAGAGGAAAGTACAAAATAAAGCAGTTCTGTTTCGACATTTCCTGAAACTGTACCAGATGGCCCAGTGCTTGCCTTTCATTAAGTAGTGTGCTGGGATAAAGCTGTGTTAATTAAATCACTAAACTACCTCTAATTCTCTGTTATTTACTAATTCAACAAATTTAATTTTTTTTGTTTCGTTCAATACAGCAAATTCTAATTAAGTCTTGCAAAGTTGAAAGGATCAATAATTAAATAAAATAGATGAATAATGATAGGTGGTTGTCTGTTATAGCATTAGCCATAAAACACAAGTTCAAGGCCCAAACTAGCTCACGTGGAAGGAGTATTTCTCACTAAAGAGACCCCATGGAACAAAATAGTGAAGGAAGAACTTTCTAATACACTTGCTCTAGCATTACAAATGCTGCCAGCACTCTAATTGAGATGCAGGCTGCTTGGCACTGAGCTGTGCAGCTTTTCCTGAGATAACCTTAGATGAGGACAGGCTTCCCAGGACCTGGCTTTGGGGCCACCGAGGTGCAGAGCTTCAGCTGTACCAGCAGAGGCAAACACACAGCACTCACTCCAAGCTGCACAGAGCAGATCCTGGCTCTGCTCAGGCTCCCTTCGCCTCAGTGTCCAAGCCTTGTCTGAAAAGCAGCTCCAGTGCCCAGTCACCCTTTCCTCCCACGTAATCTTTTGGGATAAATGGCCATTTGTGCACCAGAACAAGCCACCAGCTGTCCTAGTGACTTCTAGCAGGACTGGCACTTCAGGGACTTATTTGAGTGTTCCCCTCTGCTTTGCCCTCCACTTACAACAAGCAGTACTGGGAGATTTGTTAGGAGCTGTTCCTTCACTCAACCACAGTCATTTAAGAAGTTCTTTCTGTTTCAAGATGCTGAAATTTGAGAGCCAGGAGGAAATAAAATAAACAAATCTGTGGGTTCCCATGCAAGGACTCAGGGTCTGTGGTTTTCTGCCGAGGAGGTACAGCAGCACCAGGACAACACGGTCCAAGCCCGGCAGGCACAAAAACCCCTGGAGCCTAAGGAGTGAGGAGCAGGAAGCAGAGGAATGCTCTTGTTCCAGAATGCCTAGCTCACATTGCCTAAAGAGTAACACAGCACAGCTCAGGGTCCATCTCTATCCAACATATTTGAATTCTTCAAGCAAACAAAAACCTTCTTGCAGCTGGGGTGCCAGCCAACTTTGCAGCAAATGCAAACTCCTCGGAAAATATTTGTGAAATCACAAGAAATACCAGGAATTTTTTTGTAATTCCACCTGTTTTGGAAATAAGAGAATTGTACAGAAAACTGGCACTTCAAGGAAAGAAAAAAATAAACAACAAACCAACAACAAACCACAGAATCAAAACAATTATAATGATTACAACTGACAGTGTTTGCGTTCCATCTCCATCCATAGCCAGTACCCTTTTCACATTCTAGTGTACAAGGGAAAACATCCTGCCACTAAAACATTTTTTAGCTTGTCTAATACATGAAACCAGTGCAAATTTACCCACCAGTACAGGAGAATCTTCTGTCAAGAGACAGAAAACATGGTTAAGCAAGGAATCCTGCTTAACTACTTATTTTCCTAAAAGACAGGACTGTATTGGAAACTGTTGAGTGGACAGTGGAAATAGCACCCAGGGTTAATTACCAACGTTTCTGCAGAGAAGAAAGATTATCAGCAGCTCAGAGAACAGATAACTGCTTCCTTTGGTAACAGCTGGGGCACTAATACTCTTAGAAGGTTGGCAAACAACCCTCTGTCAAACATTCATGCCAAATGCTCATCTGTGTGCACGACAGGTGTGACTAACCTGTCCAGCTATTAATTCTTCCCATATTTACATTTACCATTCTCAATTATGCAGTTTCTTGAAACACTCCCCTGTGATTTAGGCCAGTGCCAAAGAACTGGAAGATATTCATGTTCTCTTGCACTGTAATAACAAATTATTATTTGATTTCTAAGGAATGGTGAGATTCTGCAGGTATTTCGCTCATTAACAAAACCCCCAGTAACAGATATAGGCTATACATGTACAGTACACATTAACACCATTTGTCTGCTGAAGCATTCGTGAAAAGAAAAGCAAGAGTAAGCACCTGAATGACCCAAAAGGATGATTTCTTTGGACAGCTTCTCAAGTGGCTGGTTCAAGAATCTGAGTCTGGAGGAACCTATGAGGCCCAGAGCCTGCTCAGGCAGATGAACAGACTGCTGAACTCTCCAGCCCTGGGACAAAGCACATGGCATTTCTCCCTCCATCCTTCCGAAATCTTGCTTAGAAAGCACACTCCAGGTACAGGCTGAGCAATGACTCATGGCTGAAACACTGATTAACTCTCTAATGTGACCCCTTTTGCCTTTGAGGGCAACACATCAGCCTACCCTTCCCTCTCAACCCTGACCCAGTTCTGTCCCTCCTGTCCCCAGCAGAACCAGGGCTGAGCAGGCCACTGGAGTCACTGCTGACAAAACTCCCTGAGCTGCCCAAAAATTACATTTTCGCTGCATCCTGTGCTGATGAAAACGTTGCAGAGCATCCATTCTCAGAGCTGATGCATAAATCTCTTGTTAACACACAGATATTTTCAGAATGATTAAGAGGTGAACACACCATGAGCTAGGAACCCTAACAGCTTTCAAGCTGGATTTTACTGAGATAAATAAAAGTTGTAGCCAATTTCAGTTATATTAACTTGTGCTTTAAGGTTTGGGGATTTTTTTTTCATATTTACTTAATTAAGCATAAAGCCTTCATCAGAAATTTTATTTGATTGGGGTATTTTATTCATTCCTTTTTAGAAAGGATTGTTTACGAAATGCATACAGACAAAGAGCAATTTAAATGTGCTCCTTTTGGGTCAGCCAGCTCCCAGTGAGGAAACAAGGCTGACTCCCTGCTTTCTGACTGGTGACATTTCTGTTCAGCGTTTCCTATGGAAAATGCCTAGCCTGGATGGGCTCCTCTTGGGAAGAAACCATGGAAGGAGGTGAAAGATCTATAATTATACTTTCTTCTAACTGTTTATGATGCTGAAGACGAACTGCACCTCTTAACAAAGCAACTTAGGAGGTTCACAGGTTTCAAGGGATTATGCTCTACTGAATATCGAATAGCCAGCCTAAAATTCCCTTAACCTGTTCCAGGGCCAGAGCAGCCAAGCTTAAAAAGGCTCAAAACTTATTTTCAAAACAGGGTTTTCTTTGTAGGTTGTTGAAAAGTTGTTTTTGTTTTGGTTTTTTTTTTCACCTGTTTATCTTTGAGATTTTCTTTGTGCAAGAAAGAGGAGTATATTTGATGTATTTCTTTCTTACTACTGTTCTGGAATTGAGAATATCAAGAAACTAAGCTTGAGTGACTGGAAAATATTTGTAACAGGTTCAGTTTGGGAGAAAAAGCCTTGGTTCTGGTATAAACAAAAAACAGGTGATGTGAAAATCACTTCAGAAGGACAGCAACAGGCATTTGGAAAAGCACTTTACATTTCTTGTGGAAGATGTGTGCAAGAGGAGAATGAAAAAGTAAATAATTGTTACTATTATTGACATGCCCTGATGGAAGAAAAAACAAGCCAGAGATACAATGAAATCAATCAAAAATAATTCAATTATTGAGAAAATAATTGTATTGAACTGGCATAGTAGGCACTCAAGATGCCATATTACAAAGTCCAACACATTCCAGGGTAAATTAAATGGTCACCACTCATCACAAATTTGCTTTTGAAATCTTAAGCGTATTGTCAGTTCTTTTAAATCTAAATCCTTTAAATTTGCAGTAACTCATGTGGAGATTGTTACACTATCTGTTACTACACCAGTTAATTGATTAACATATATTATCAGGTATCAAATTTGATCTGTGCAGAATTACAGAAATCTGTTCTTCCTTTGAAACATACTTTTTGTGGAACACTTTTTCCACAATTATCAAGAGAACTCCTCAAGAGCAGAAATTACATTTTAACCCTAAATTACCTGGTTTCTTCTTTCTTGGTCTTAGACATAGCATTTCAATTTGACACATTTTTACAGAACAAGTAAAAAAATTAAAGGTCTAAGTAAATTATTTCAATCCTACAATTTAAATGTCCAAACCCTCCAGTTTATCAGGGTCTGTAAAGCAATAATGAACAAATCTGCCTTAATCACAAAGTAGTCCACTCTTACCTAGCTTGGCATTTCCTGCTGTCTTTTGGCCAAGTCATTTTTGAAGGAATAATTATGCTTTTGTACTGCTATCAGAAAACTGGCAATATGTAAAATTTCCCTGTATGGAATTTCCCAGGCACAAAGCCCTGTGGGTACCCAAACTTTCCTTGTATTCCACATCTCATTTAGAGACATAAGTTTCAATTGAAACTGAGGTATTTTCTACCCTGTAACAATCTGGTTCATTCACCTTTGACCCTACCCACCCAAACTGTCAGTTGCTGTGTAAGCTGCCTGCAGGACCATTCTAATCAGATTTTTAATTCATATGGTGGCTATTGGCTCCTTTGCAGTCTCAAAAAGCTGCTCTGATTTATTTTTCCAAACAAGAAGTGTCATTTCAAACTTAGATACCTTGCTAATAGATTCCTAGACATATAAAGCTCATTGGTAGTCCAGAAATAAAATGTTATTTTCATTAAAATATCCAAAAATTTTCCCAATAAATTTTAACTTTATGTACTGTTTCAACACACTAAGCAGCAAATAAAAAATACAAACCTAAGGGCTGAAGCCACCTTTGCTACCTTTCACTTATTCAGTCACTATTCTCATCCATATATTACCTCCTGCCTTCTATTAAATGAATGTACACAACCTTCTCTTATGTATTTCTTTTCTAGTTCATCAGTACCCACTGGTAGGGTTGGTCTGGTTACCCAGGCCAAGAGAGAAACTAAATCCTTACCCATGCTCCAGTAACTCTGCCACAACAGAGCAGATGAGAAGCAGATTCTGAGAGCACTGCACACAGTAAATTCAGATGTTTATTTTCAGGAGATTCATTTGAAAGATGGATCCCACATAAACACAAAAAATAGGTACCTCAGGATATGCAACACACAATATAAGGTTTACCTTCCATAAATTATCCATTTTCTGGCAGATTTGTTACTGAAATTCTACTTTTCTTCAGAAATCATAAGTTCCCCAAAATGAAGAAACTTCCAGACTAGTAAAACAAAATTCATTGTGGAAAGACTGCAGTTTGGTAATGGCAGCTGATCCAAAATTTTACCTGCTCTCCCCATCCCTAATTGCTTATAAGGATTACAGAAAATATTTAGGTTTGCTGACGTTTCATACAACAATATGTAAGAAAAAATAATTCTATTTTCAGAGGGAAATGAAACAATCTTGTGCTAAAAGCACAGATGTGCAAAAAGCAGCAAAAATTAACAGTAGATGCTAGAGAATAAAATAATTTTTTTCCCTCTAAAGAAAAATGTGATAGGACAAAAACTTAAAAATCTAATGCAAGTCAAATCCAAAACTCTAACCTAGACAATTCTGTCATAGTTTCTAATTAAACTATCCCCTCATGAACCTATTAGCACAAAGAATTTTTAATGCCAAAATGCTGATTTTAAGAAAGAAAATTATTGTTTATATTTCTTCTTCACAGGTGGAGTCAACCACTGAAGTGCACTGCTAGCTGTTTATAAACGTCTTTTGTTAAAACAAGCTGGTGCTGCAAATATTTTAATCACAGGTTGTAAAAGCAGAGAGAAAAAGCAAGTTTTGTGGTGAATAAAGCAGCCTGTCACACTATTGTGCCCCGAGGGCAAACAGAATGCTAGATGCTTTATCAAATAAAATAAAAACAGCTTGTATCTTTTTTACGTTGATTGGCACGTGATTGAACTTTAATAAACCCACAGACTCTCTTTAAAAGTTTCCTTCCAATTTTTAAGCGTTATCTTTTTATTTCAAAATTCCTTAGTTAACTGAATTCCAGAACAAACTCGGTGCAGTTGCAGGCTTTTATTGCCATTCAGTGCTTTATTCCATCTCAAAGCATTTCAAGCCAGCATGCACACACACAAAATATTTTGTTACCATTTTTGTCATGCTTATTTATCTTTTCAGCTGGCTCTTAGGTGTGTTTTTACTTTCACAACTTGTTCATCCAAAGGTGTATTATTTAAATGTCCTCTAAGACAGGAGTATTTTGAACACAATACAAAAGGAAAACAAGAAACCAGTGTAAAGTACACATTTAAAATCATGCTTGCTGCAAAATTGCCCGTTTCTTGTCAACAGCGGGCACATTCATACAAACGAAGATATCCAGTACATAAACTTCTAAAGCTCCATCAGCTGAAACACTGAATTTCTCTTTAGCTTAAGATTCATCCATCATGAGGAAGAAAAAGAAAAATTCCCTTATTTGCCTCTGACTGTAAGTCAATTTCCTGAACGAAAGAGCTGGGAAATAAAAATACAGGTAGTCAGAACAGAGCAAGTACCAGTAATTAACTTCCACATGAACTGTAGAAAAGCAAAAAGCTTATTCAGCATGGTCGTAATTAGTGAAATGGCTGAGGAAAGAAGGGGTTTCACAAAAAGTCACACACTTCTGATAGATGATAGTGTAGCACCTAAGGCTAACAAAAGTTGTATTGAATCTCTTCAGAGATATTGCATTAATGCCATTGAATCTTCTCTTCAACTCAATGTAGAGAAAAAAATTTATGGAGCTTCCAAATCACTTCTACCACTGTTGACAAGCCCAACCACCATAGTTACAGTGTCTTTAAGCTGAACTATTAAAAATAATTTATTCATTGAAAGACCAGGTAAAGTTACACCTCCTATATAAGGAAATGCATGCTTACTACCATAATATTCTTCTTGCTTTTGCAGAATTTCAGAAGAGTCCCAGGGAGTGAGGAAGGATTATGGAAGAGTCTGGGAACTGCTTTCCTCAAGCCTCAAAAGATTCAGTATCCAACCCTGTTTTTTTGTGCTGGGTAATATTTGTCTGGCTTCCATGCAGCCTCCCTACCACCCATTTTATGAGGCACTTGACAGCTGTGTGAATTATCCCTTTATTTTTACAGTTTTGGTATGTACTTAGCAAAATTAGATGCCATTAGGTTTATAACACCACAATCTACTTAGTCTGCAGATTGTAACTCTTACTATTGATCTCAATGAACAAGGAAATCAAGTTTGCTTGGAGGTCTGGGACTTTGTATTTCCTTATCTCAAAATTCCTACAAGTCTAGCAGAACCCAATTCATTTTTTAAAAGGAGGTGTGATGGTCTGAATTTGAAATCCTGTCTCAGAAATTCCCAAATCTCTGTAATGGGATATGTGGTTACTGCAGAATTGACTCCAGCAAGATCATACAGCCCTGGATTATTTTCAGACAGAGATAATGAGACAATAAAAGATTTTAGTTATGTTGTTTGTAGAACAAACCTTTAAAATTAGGTTAGATTGCCATAATATGAATTAATAGCAAAGTTTCCTACCCATTTGAGTGTTGATTTTCCTGTGCAGGGTACAAAGCCATTGTTCTCCCATGGCTTAGTATTAGGAAAAAAATATGCACTTTTGGACTTATGTAATTATTATTTCTTAGGCATCTTCCTTATATTTTGAAGAAAAAAAAAAAAAAAGGCATTTCCTGAAGGTAGCATTTAATGTCAATAATCAGCAACCACTGATGTTTCCAAGACTAGTGATTCAAACTCTGCAGAAACAAACAAAGCAGCTCTGTTACAGAAACACTTCAAATATCTTTTCCTCTAATTTCAAACCAATGCAAGCCTTAAATCAGTGTAAGTTTGGTTCATCACAATGTGAACACATTCATCTGCACTCCACAATATATAACAATATATAACAAGTCAAGTAAACTAACAAAAAAGTTAATCACAAAAAGTAAAAAAAATGCTTTTCAAACACCACCTTGTGTGAAAATGGTCTACACCTTCATACATTTGTTTTTGCTCTGAAACGTATGCAATAACAATAGTCCATTCTAAACCCATTGTAGTCAACAAAGGAATTGATAATGTATCACAATGACCACTGAGGAATTGCCTGTTGGTTAATCCCAAACTTATGAGTGTCAGTTAAAAAAAAATCCTGCCCAAAATAATTTAAGTAACAGTCACAATACAACTGGCCATGTGTCCAGTTGTGCTTATTGTCCATTCCCTATTTGATCCCTCACTGTTATTTGACTTTCCCTGTTAATCCCCAGCTCAATGGGGTGGCTGAAGGATCTGGTGAGCAGAGTTTGAAGAACCAATTTATAAAGTGATATAACTTACTAATTACTGCATTTTTGGCTTATGACTATAACTGCTATATGGAGAATTTTGCTCCTGCATAAAAACATTTATGTGCTCCTTCTCTCTAATGAAGTTTATGTCATCTTGTTCATAAAATCACTCTCGTATCAAAAAGCTTGCTGGCATTAGTTAATTTTTCTTCCATTAAAATTGCTTCCAAACTTCATTAGAGTGATATTTGTTGTGCACATCAACAGCAAATTATTTTAATAATTCAGTTAAGATTTTGCATTGTCTATTTAAGTTCTTCAATACTTCCTCAATATTAAAGAAAAATACTCAATGCTGTCATTACTCTGTCTGTCCTGGAATAGTTGGCACTCAAATGTTTTGTCAGCCCAGAGACAAATTTACTGAGTTCAGCTAAACTGGAGACTATTAAATCCTCAAACATTAATCCTCTTTATTCAACAAGGGGTTTAGGACGACACATAAATACTCTGGTTCAAAAAATTGTGTATGGAGTCCAAATGTGACAGAGAACATCACAGATCATTAGAGTAATTATTTAAAAGGCAAAAATAAAAGTTAGATGGTGAAGCTTTATCTGCCTGGGCACAGAATGATTCTGGTTAGAAACAATGTCCAGTGGTTTCTATAGGAAGGTTCAGCTCGAGCAGACTACCAGGTGTTCTTCTTCCCAGTGGATATTTTGCAAGGATGGATATTCACCACCTCTCTGGGGAGCTTGTTCCAGTGTTGATCACTTTTGAGGTGAAAAGAACTTTTCGTGTATTATGATGAGATTTCCCTTTTTTTTTTTTTCTTTTTGGATGAATGGAAGTTGCCTGTAAGGTCCTGCCTCAATTTTCTTTCTATCCTCCAATGTTTGCCTTTCTTAGTCTCAGGAAACTGCTCCAATCTCCAGACATTTCAAAGACCATAGTGGCCTTCCAAGAACATTACCCACCTCCCAGCACTCCCAGATGGCTGGAGCTCAGCCTCCCTGTCTCTGGATCTCTTGGTAAACCTTTGGCTCTCCTCTGGGCAGCAGGCACAGCTGCATTGCCCAAAGGGTTTGTGTCCATCCATGGCAGCACTGCAGCCAGGCAAGCCAGAGCTCCACATTTTTGTAATCAGAGCTCTGCAACTGTGCACAGACTCCCAGTTCCTTTTGTTTGCTCCTTGCATTGCATGCATTTGTGTGCAGGTATTTGAGATGTCCTCCTGTTGTCACTGCTTTCTCAAGGCAAGCTCCACAATCCCCCCTCTCAGGCTGTCTGTCCCAGCTCTGTCTCTTCCCCTATCATGCCAGTGATAGGACATGGTTTTATTCTGCTCTCTAAATCAGCAAGTTTGTCTCCTTTCTCTTTCCAAGGTGTATAAGGCTTCTAAATTAATGAGTTGCATGAGGTTCTTTGGAGGAGGGTGCTAAGGAAGCAGAATATCAGTGATATTTCATTTATAAATGCCTACTTGATATTAATATTGGACTATATTTGCCCCTCCCTAAGGTATCTGTAACAAATTGTCCTAGTACTTCCAGACTGAAGCAACAGAGAGTTCTTGGTCACCTGTCAATGCAAAAATACTGCAGAACTAATTCTGTAGTTTGAGAAAGAATACGGCAGTATGTTCAAGCTATTCAATAAAGAGTTATCAAAAAGAGAGAAAAGGTTGATAGGTTCATTATCATGCAAAACCATGAGAAAATGGAAGTACATCCCTGACTCACAGAGTCAAACGCAAGTCAAGTAACACTTGACCAGTTAGTGATTTATACCCACACACGTATAGAGGGGAAAAAATAATCTGAGAAAGGAAGAAAGTGGTTCAGCAAACAGAATGATTTTAGTGATTACTGATGAATCTCTATGTGAAACTGAAGGAAATCTTCTTCAGTATCACTGAGGTCAGTGGAGCTCTACTGCTATATCCCTCAGAAAGGTCAGATTTTCTCACCAAGATGCTCCTTTCTTTTTCCATCATGCCTGGAAATGATTCAGTTCCCTTAATTACCTATCTGAACCTGACAAGAATACTTTAAAGAGCTTGTTTAACAGCTGAACACATAGTCTCCAATATTTATTAACAGAACCAGAGCAGAGCCTTATTTTGTGCAATCAATAACAGTTTGAAATAATTAGAGTTCAATGAACTACAGCACCACATTCCTTGCTTACCACCATAGTGTAGCCTGGCAAACCCTTAAGATCATGTTTGATGCATTTTAAACATATATATTCCATTAGCTTTTAGGTCTGGATAGCACAGAAAAAAAAAAAAAAAAAAGGAAAAAGGTAAATAAAGCTCATTGTTACCACTCTCTCCTAACGGCAACATCCCACCAAAGATACCAAAGATAAAGCCTTTTTCCAAACATCACTATTCAAATTATAAATATTATAAAGATAAAGTATTGAAAACCTTATCTAGTGTTACCAAAAAAAAAAAAAAAAAAGAAAAACCCATTTAAAACTGAACAATCTTATGCATCTGAAAGGTTCACAGCCAAGACCAAATTCAGCTTCTCAAAATGAAAGTTTGTTGCTGCTAGTAAGGATAGTTGACAGTCACCTGAAGTTTGGAAACTTAGAAGTGTTTTGCTCCTTGAAGCAGTGTACCAGTTACTCCACTCTATTTGTTCCAAAACACAATATATTACTGGATTACATTGCTACATTTCCCTTCCAACTCTCTGGGGGAAAAGCCAGGCCCTTTTCAAATGGAGATGAGAGCGACAGTGAAGAGCTGCTACAAGACCATTTTGCTAAGTGACATCCCTGATACTTACTAGAGTCGTGTGCAACTTTATCGTGCAACCACAGCTTTAATGAGATGTGACCAAGCCTGGGAGCATTTGGTTATGAATATATATTAGCAAAGTTTCAAGGCAGAATGATTCTTATATCCTGTTTTATACTCCCAGCAGCCCTTGATAGTAACAATGAAATGAAGTTGAATCATCCTAGCATGGGTAAAGAACTTTAAATATTTAAGAAATAACCCATCAAAAACTAAAGTTCAATTTATAAAAAAATGCATGACCACCAGAATAGAATACAGTGGGACCATGGCACCTTAAATCCTAAACTTGCAAAATTAGCGTGTCTTATTGGTTGAGATGACTGATTTTTCCTTCCTGGCTGTAAAACTATAGTTCTGCAATTAGTGAGGAAGATATGGATGGATGAAACAGTCTTATATATTTGGGTTTCACTCAAGAGTATCTCAGGGTTTAATTATTAAAAAAAAAAAAAAAAAAAAGAGACAGAAGCAAAGGAGCTGTTGTAGGTCTGCCATTCAATTCCTGATTTCCCAGGGCAAACTAGTGCAAATGTGGACACATATATTACCACACACAATGGTGGAATGAATAAATTTGAGCCAGAAATAGCTGGCCACACTGAAAACCCACAAGGTAGAGAATCTGTTATGCATAGGAGTTAAAATCTGGACTTATATGAACTCAATGGAAGCTTATAAAAATACAACATTAGTGCTTCATAGGACTATACACAGAACTTGACCTATGGTCCACTTGCCTTGCCTAAAATTTCAATTGAGTTTGTGCCATACATTCGCAAATCAAAATAACATAATTTGGTAAATCTGGTAAAAACAAAGTTATTTTTAGGTGAGAGTCTTTTTTTTCTCCCCCTCTTGAATTCTGGGTACGTTTTGCAGATGTTATGGTATTACCATAGTTTGAAAATTAATACGCTGCTGACAAGAGACAGCTAACAGCACCAGAAACCAAACCTTTAACCACAGGATGGAGCAACTGGGCAACAGCTGTACTGCTGCCTGTGCCATTTGTCTTTTCAAGCCTGTTTGGGATTTAGGAATTGTTTTCTCTCTATTCTGAGGTTCTCCTGGATGCTGAACTCTGTGCTTTATTCCACAGACTGAACCTATTAACTTCAGAGGTATGTCAAGTGAGGAGTCCTGCAGAAACCAGTGAAAATGCTTGTGCATCTAAAAATTCACATATTGAAATCCTTTATTTCATCTTCTGAGATTCTTAGTAAGACATCAAGTTGCAGCCAATAGATTCCTTATTTCTTATCTCAGCATTTCTAGCAAATTGGGACACCAGCTCCATTTCCACAGGAAACACCAAGCCATTGGCAAACACTTTTCTCCAATATATCTGAATCTAAAAAGCTATTTTTGTGGGATTCTAGGACAACATTTTCCTCTATTACTCAACAAGGTTTCCATTACTCAGCTATTGTTTCTTGTTGTGCAATTGCTACTTTTAGAATATTTCAACCCTAGAAAGAACTCCTGTGCAGCCACACTGGCATGTCTTCCTTCCATTTAATCACTGGTTCCCCATTTTTATCCTGTTAAGATTTGGGATATATAATTAAATTTCCAAAACAAAAAGGAGTATAATATTCAGTCTCCCTTCTCTTTCAATAGCACTATATCAAGGGATGGGGGAAGAACAGATGATGCCAGAAAGGTGCACATTTATTAGAACTGGAGGTTTACAAACCATTGTTAGTCATACTACAAGAATGGGAAGCTCTGACTTGCCCCCCAAAAAAGGCTGTTTTGATGCAGCCTGGTGAGAGTGACTTCCTGAATCACAAACATTTGTTCCTCGCTCTTTTTTTTTTTTTTTGAGAGAAGTATAAACTCAACACCAAACACCTGCTATAACTTCCAGTCTTTTTACTCTGCATACCCTCCCCTACATCCTTTGTTTCCCACAATATTTTTTCTAAGATGTGCCATACCCATTTCTCCTATGTCTACCTTGACAATTTTCAGACATCGCTTTTGCTGTCACATCATCCCACAATCCTTCTGCTTAGGTTTTCAAAGAAACATAAGGTTTGATCCAAGCTGTCCTTAAGACAAGCTGCAAGAATTTTCCTCCTTGACTTATTTGTTACTATCACATAATAGCTATGCACAGCAGGATGCAGTGTCTCTGAAGAATGGGTATAAAAATAAATGATTGCTCCTCCTTAGCAAAGCTGCTCAGAGAAATCTCGGACTTGAATCCCAAGGTCTGAGATTTCTTCTCTTTTGATTCTATTTCTGTTCCTGCTAACAGTCTATTTTATTAAAATACATGGTGCTAAAGAACAAAAGAAACTGGTCAAACAGATAAAATCCTGTGATGGCTTGAGTAATAAGTCAAGAAATCTGCTATTCATCTAGTTTGAAATAAGGAACTCTGTGACTGGCAGTGCAGATCCAGGTGAGGAGGCTGTAGCCAGACAGATGCTTTTTTTTCAGCACTGGGTAAAAAAGCAGACAGCTGGAGAGCTGGTTGAAACCTATTGTTTCCCAAAGTAAAGTACCTCCATGGGGAAAAAAAAAAAAGTCTAAAAAGGAAAACAGGGACTCCCTGAGGCAATGAATGGGTGAGTGACCTGGACATGTTTGACAGGAAAAGACTATTTTCACAGATGGAGATGACAGTGAAGGATGAAATCTCAATGGGGCTGAACCCAAAGCAAAAATCATGAAAAATAAGAACTGATCAGGCAGCAGACAAAACCCCAAGTATTTACCAGCCCTTGATAAGCATATGTGAGTCAGAAAAGTGGCCAGCAAGCTCACACACACAGAAATGTAACACACCACAAGGCATTAGAAGTCAGTAGGAAATAGCAAAGCCACCCATGCAGCAGTTGCTCAGAAACTGTACATTACAGGACACAGAAATAGTGCTGTATGCTATGAAACAGAAGCAGGCAAGTTTTTACCCTAACATCCAATGAATGAACAGAAATGTGACAATAAATGGCACAGCTCAGAAACCTTTCACATTAAGAGAGTCATTGTCATCTGGACACAGGGTGATCAAGCACCTAAAAAACCCACCAAATTCCTAGCCAGGCTCTAGCTATGTGATTTTTTTTTGTTTTTAAATGGCACTGCCTAAATCAGAGAATTGTACCTATCAGCGTTGTCATGCCTGATTAAAAAAAATACAGCCTGTGATGCATAAAAGCAAGACAATGAGATCATCTGCAGTCTGAAGGGATCTTCCAAGCCACTCCTTGTGGGCAAGAAATCTGTGAGATTGTTGGAATCAGAGCAAGCAGAGCTACCAAATGAAATGGCTTTAGCTGTAATTACAGCAGCTATGTTCACTAAAGCCAGGAGAAAAAGAAACTCAAAAAGGAATGAGGAAAAAAAATCACAGTAAGTTACAATACCATTATTAAAGCAGGACTCTTACTAATTCCAAACATTTATTTTTTTTTAGCAGCTAATAGAAGAGTACTTTGGTCAGACACGTTCTCCAGGACATTGTGCTTGATCACTCTTTAGGGATGTGCTGATCTGTGGCACTGATAGCAGGATCAGTGAAAAGTCTTTTTAATAATGATAATGGCAATGAAAAGCAGCTTCATTTACTTCATCCCACATGAATCTCCATTAACGTGAGCAACCTAAGCCCTGACAATACTGGAGCCAAGTAACCAAGCAAAAGCATGAGCCATTTTCTAACAAATCCATGAAGAAAGCAAAATTCATAAGATCACATTTCAGTACCATGGTACTCCCTCTTTTCACGCAGCTATACAAAATACACATATCAGCTTCTGCACACCTGTGTTATTAAAGAAGCTGCAGGTTTAACCTGGATACCCTTATCTCTGCTCACATCTGCAGTGCTGCTCTTCTTCCCCCGCTGTTTTCTCTTAAAGGATGCCAAGAAAGCAGCATTTAAGTCTTTTGTCTTCTCTTTTGCAAATCCTGCACTGTTATCAGTTTCTGAGCAGAGAGAGTTTCCTGCCAGGCACCATGCCCAAAACCTTGGCAGTCAGAAAGGTTTTAACTCATTCCAGGACAGATCTGAGCACTTTGCATTGAATAGAAACGAGATTGGTCAGACTCAAACAACTTGAGAAGTTCAGAACTTACTCAAATAAATCCCAAGCTGTCATTTTCAACAGCCTCTTCTACTGATTTTATCTCTCTTCATATAAACCCTCTTTTTTCCTCATAGCACCATCTGAGCAACCTGACTGAGCCTTTGGTTGTCTTCCAGGGGAGCTGGGGCAAACACCTGCGGGGAAATGAAGGGCCACTCATCTCCTGATACCCAACCTGAGGTGGCTCAGGCAAGGCTGGGATGCCTCACACTCCCTCCTTTCAGGGGCTCCAGTCCATGCTGCAGCCCTGTGTTGGCTTTTGTGCTGTGACAGGGCACAGCCTTGTCACTGCCACCAATGACTCCCTGAAAGTCCCCAGTGCCACCCCTTCCAATCAAACCCTGCACTGCTGGGCCCCTTGGATAATTCAGCCATCATTTACACCACCTCGGAATTAACATGAACTATAAAATAGGCCTTCAGCTAAGGCTTAAGTGCTTTTCCAAAAAAAAAAAAAAAAAAATAAAACAAACATACAATGTGGATTCAGATTAAAATGGTGTAAATAGAAGTTAATGAATATTATTACTTAAGTTATTAGAATTTTCTGCTTGAAAAAGTTTAATCTAATATTCCCATTTTTAGTATTGCCAACAGCACTGGGGCATGCAGTTCAATAGTTCAACGTTACCAGCTTTATAATTGCTTTCTACACACCTTAAAAAAGGCATTTAAGTTTCAGGATGTAACAGAATGGAATGAATTACCCATAGCCACTTCAAATGCAAGGGAAAAAAGTTATTACTGCGTTTAGGTATTTACATATCTTTTCCTTTGAGAAACATGAGGAAGAACTAAAAAAAATGGTAAACAAATGAGAGAAAATTCTGTAATCAAATAATTAGGAAGCCTTGGGCATTTCCAGCTCAACCAGGCTTGGACATCTCCAGCTCAACCAGTATTTTTAAAAGAATGTTTAAGCTGAAATTTTAAGTGATGTCACAGTTTTTCTTCAAGACGCAATATTTTAATACTGAATTGCACTTTATTTACTCTTATCTGTGCTTTGTGTGCTCAGCAGACAACAAGTTGGATTCATCTCACAGCGCACCTCACTCATGACAAAAGGTGTATCCAACATTTCATCTTCAAGTTAAATCATGTTACAGTTTGCTGACAAATCTGTTTTAACATCACCAGTTAACGCCACAGGCGGAGACCGTGCCATTGGAAAGAGGGATTAATTTGTCCTGGTACTGACAGCTGCCTTGCTGACAGTACCATCAGATTTACCATTTCAGTGGCAGCAATACCTGAGCAGCCACCTGTAAGAGGAACACTTTGTTTTTTGAACCACTATCATAATTTTAAATATTTAAAAATACAATTAAGACAACAGACACAAATATCAGTTACATGAGGAAAAGCCCCTAGGAAACTAGCCCAAGAAGTACTATTTCAAACATCATACATGCTTTTCCAGCTTTAATTACTCACCATTTTACACTTGGACAAATTAAAGAATCAGAGAAATAGTTATAACTTAAAAATGTAGGAGCAGATTGACACAAATTACTATGACAATCAGTCCAAGTTATTTTAAAGGCCTTGTTTCAGGCAGAGTAATTTGGCCCCCAAATCCTAAAGGTTTTTTGAGATTTACAGAATTCCTAGGAGATGGGAGTAGATAAGAAATGCAAGATCACCCTTATCCTAATCCTGCTTTGGATGTTCTTACTTCACTTATGTCTATAGTGACATTTCCATTTATAAAAGGAAAACCCCATTGCATTCACTAAGGCTGTTACTGAGATAATTGCCTATTACTTCTGTGTTCAAACTTCATGAGCAATGGCCCTGCAAGCTTTTCCAAAGGAGAAGAAATAGTTCCAGAGACAGCAAGCCTTCCTTTCCTGCATCTACCATTAGAAAAAAACCCCAAAGCCAAACCCTGACTTAAAGGGCTTCTGCAGTTTATGAAGTTCTGAAGTAGAATAGGGCCCACAGGCTGAGGTTCCCATGGAGTTCCAGGTTTGTATGTTGTACAGCACAAAAGAACATCATTCAGTGCAGCCCCAGCACTGTCTTCTTGTCAAATTCAGTGTGCTGCTGTGCAATACAGCAGAAATGTCAAGCCCAGCTAAGCTTAAACTAAACATTTAACCTGCAAGCCTTCCTCACTGTACAGACCAATAAAACTCACAATGACTTCAATGGGCACTTGAACCAAAGAGCCCTTTTGAAATTAGCTGTGGTGAAAAGTTCACATTTTTTTGAAGTTAACTCTAAGATACAAAACAAAATAACACTTAGGAGGCACATAACTTCTCTTCATGGTTTTGAAGGCTCACTAGTCGACATCAACAGGATCAACACTTCCAGATTGTGAACAACTCCTGAGAAAATGCTTTAAGGACTTTGTTTATAGTGAAATATCCCAGTATTACTTCTTTCCTTGTAGATCATTGTGCATAATGAAAGGACTTTACATCTGCCTTTCCCTCAAGAGAATCGAGACCAGAAAAGTCCAAGAAAATCTTTTTGTTTGGGCACATTGCTGACATCACCAGGTGAGATCTTGCCTGAACACTCTGAAATCCAGACAACTGATATAAGTGTAGGACTTAATTACATGCTCAATACTCACTGAGTGCCCAGTTTGAATAGCAAAGACTTCCAGGGACTGGTCTTTCATTTCACTAATACCAGTGCAAAACTCAAGTATGTTCTGTATTTATTTTTTTAAGTTGTTTCTAAGTTGCACAGATGCAACTGAAAGCAAATGTAGCTGAAGGCTTCTGAGAGAGTGCACTTGAGTATGGCCAGTGCACACAACCTGGTCACATCCACAGGCATGGTTCTGTTTCAGGAATACCTAAGTGCCCATCATACTTAGACAGTTTTAAACATCTTCTACCAAATCTACACACAAAAATAATGAAATACTTGGTAAAAGCTAAGAAAAATCTACTTATAAAAAATTGTACTTTATGTATTGTAATGCAGAAATTTTACCTTTTTTCCCTTTTCATGACAAGGCTACTGCAAAGCAATTTTGTCCAACTTCCGGATATTTCAATAGATTTATTATTTGTGTGATAGAAGCACGAGAGCATAGATGACCATTTAATACACTAAATGTTAAAACATTCCTGCACCATTACAGAATTACTAAGAGCACAAGGATAAAAGAAGCACTGGATTCTGATAGATTGAACATTATCTCCTCAAGAAAGGCTGGGGGCTGCCCAAACTGCACAGAAAGTGCAGCTCCAGAGGTTTTGTGCAGACCTACAATGCCCCTACACTGCAAGTTTCCAGTGCAAAAGTGAACTGCAGAACTGCCAAGGGATGAGGCACTGCTGCAAACTCCAGGCTCCTGTACCCTGAGAGCTGGATTAATGTTGGGGGGGAAAGTTCCCCTGTGTCACATAGGACAGTATCAGTGTCATAAATGCCTGAGGCTAAGCCTCCCCAGGGAGAGAGCTCCAAAGTGAATAGACTGGAAAAAAATGTAATCCTAAATAAGCTTCCTGTGCCTCGTGTACAGTCACAACAGAACTTCTTTTAAGGAGAAGTACTGAGGGGCTTGGGGGGGTTTGGTTTTGTTTTTGTTTGTTTGGGGCTTTCCCTGTTTTTTTGTCTCGTTTGTTTGTGTGAAAATGTAAGGTGTTAATTCATGTTCTTATGAGTTATGGCATGTTAGAAATTATAGAAACTACTGTATATATGTTATATGGGAATATAGTCTTAAGTTTCAGTCTGCCTTGAAAATTCAATGAGACAGAAGCAGGCACCACCCTGGAATTTACATTTAGAAAGGAGACAAAGGACGTACAGGAAACCTTGGCCTTCTCTTTAGCATCAGAAAAGGACACATTAAGATAAGCTATCAGTCTTCCCCTTCCTAGATGACGGAGTTGTCAGATCATTATCTTCAGCCATCAAAACACCCTCATCCGGAACACCACCATCAGAGAACCATAATCATCAACATCTCCGGAGATGAACTTTTACCATTCATAAACTTTGGTGTCCATTCACTCACGGGAAACTAAAAATTAACACCTTGCAGTAGAGAAGGAGACTCTTTTCAGCTAAGCTGGAGATGACTATGAATTCGAATAACTAGCTTGGAAACAAAAGGACTATGAGGAAATTTTTGCCAGAGGCGGAATAAAGTGTATAAAAACTAAGCCCCAAAAGAGGCCAATTTGTGAACTCAGGGGGGACGGCAGTTGGCCAGGTACTGCATCCCAGTTCACCCTTGACAATTACCGGGTTAATTGTCAACATATCTCCGCTGTGGGTGGTTTTGCCAAAATTCTGTAATTCGATCCTTTTTTTAATAAACCAAAAATTATAATTTTAATTAGACTATTGTACTGGCATTTATAAGAGTTTGTAACTAACAAAGGAGACAGAAACATGAAAAGTTTTGTACTTTCCTGAAATTATGAGAAAGGAATACAAAAAAGGGAAACAAACAAACTTTTTGACAAACTTTCAAGAGTAGGAAAATCTACAGTCAAATACAAATTCTTCTGGATTTCTGTATTCTAATGAGGAATTTCTCAAATCCTTTTCAGAGCAATCTTAAAAAGAATTGGCATTCAATTGACATTCACACTGGACTTCCACATTATCCTCTTTTCCTCCAAATGGTCTGCAGAAGAAGAAAAAAAAAAAAAACCAAAAAAAAAACCCCCCAAAAAACCACCAAAAAACCAAAAACAAACCACCCAAACACAGGAATGACTGGCTTAAGTCAGCTCAAGGGACAAAGTCCAGTGAGGAGGCACATAAAGGTTGAGTTCATCATCACTGAAATCTGAAAACCCAGGAAATACACAATGGACTGTCCCTCCCAAAATAACTAAGATCTATTGCTTTTTCAATGTAATACCATATTTTGTGCTTTTTCCCTTGCTATACAAACTGTCATCACAGCGACCCTGCTAAAGGACTGATCTTCTCCCAAGAAACTCCATTTCAGAAGCATGAAAGGCCTACGAGGGATTCAGACAGCCTGGCAAGTTTCAATTTCATCTCTAGCAAGATAACAGCTAGGACAAAATAAAGTAACTGAGCAAATTCATAAACACAGTTCATTATGAAGGTGCAGGATGGTTTCTGTGAGGGGAAACCCTGCTAGTCCAGAAAACTCTATGGCCATGTCTAACAGCGTGTGAGTGAAGGGATTCCATGAACATAGCACAGCTGCAATTTCAAATGTTATTGAAAAAAGTTCCACTAGACTGGAGGAAACAACCATTTCTGGACTGAGTGCTAATCCAAGCAACAAAAGCAAATAATAATGCTTAGCCACTGCTGTGCAGGGTGAGGCCAAGCCAGAGACATTCCCTACATACTGGTTTGTGTCAACATCTTCATCCATGACTGTTATAAATGTGAAATTGCTAATTCATGTTCTTATGATAAATTGGAAATTTATAAAACTGTATAAAGTTATATCAGGTAAAAGTTTATGTTTTAAGAGATTTTGCAGCAGATGGTGAAACTAACCACCCTGAAACAGCTGGCGCCTCCATTCAGAGAGGAACAAAAGACTTTTCCGGGAAAGCCTGCAGCCTTCTCAAGTACCGGGAGGGGACATCCGGAGATAAGCTGGCACCAGCAACTCACACCTTGGCTGTCACCTTCACAGATCATCAAGCGACATCATCCATATCTCGATCATTCATCAGCCATAGGGATCCATAGAAACTGGACATTAACATTTGAAAGGAGAGAGAAACTCTTTTCTGCTTGGTCGGGGAAACTCCTGAATTTGTATAGTTAGTTGGGAAACAATGGGAAATATGGGGAAATATTGCTGAGGGCAGAATAAAGTGTATAAAAACCAAGCCCCGAACTGGGCAAATTTGTGAATCACTGGGGGAGATAGCAGGCTGCCAGACCCTGTATCTCACAGTTCACCCTTGGCATTTCCCGGGAAAACTCTGTCAAGTTTCTCCACTGTTGGTGGGTTATCAAAATTCTGTGATTTGATCTGTTATTAATAAATGAAATTATTATTTTAATTGGAATATCGTATTGGCATTTATAACAATGACCTAAAAAAGGAAATTGGAAAAGGGTTACAAGCCTTTCCAAACCAAATGCTGCAGTTAAACAAGAAGAACTCCAGAAAGACCCCACCCCAAAGCTGAAAAATCAGACAAAAAAAAATGGCAGACGCATCAATGGAAATAATACATGTTACTGTTCCTAGGCAGCAGAACATCATTCTGCCCACTGCAACTATAGAAAATTCTATATTTAAAAATAAATTTTAGTTATCAACAGGAGGTTACAATACAGCTTAGATACTAGTATTTTTATATAGTAGATCTTTCACAGAAGAAAAAAATCACAACACAAAATAAGCTCTCTACTACATATTTGAATTTAAACAAAATAAAAACTAAAGTACAAAATAAATGTTAGAAGACAGTGACAAATCGAGCTTTTAATTTAACAAAATACCCATAAATAATTCTCACATTAAAATAAAGCCTGCAAGTGTGTTTACTTTAATGACTACTGAACAAAACCCAAAACAATTCTACAGAATTATCCTATAAATTCAACTTTATGGTACTTTGTCTAAGGAAATTCAGATCGAAGCAGAGAAATAACACACTGCCAAAATCTCTAAGGAAGATGTACAAGTAACCTGTGTTAAAATGACACTGCCCTCCAAGAAATTTAATTTGTAATGGAAAAGCTGTATTGTAATCTGGGCACCAGGCCCCTTTGATACTTTTTTTTATTCTTTTCAAAAACACTGAACTCTCCTTTTGGTGGTTGCAAATCCATACAGATAGACTCTTGAGGATAAGCTCCAAGGCAGGAAAAATACGTATGAAATGAAATAACCAAATTCCACACATTTTAAACGCAGGCCCAGAATGTGACAACAAAGAGTTCCTCCGAATGGCTTGTGGGCCTTGCAGAACAACAGCAGTGCTGAACAGTAAAGGCCATTCAGTGAAGGTGAGAGGGGTCTCACACAACAAATGCTATTTAGCACATCGAGGGTGTCAAGAAAAAACACAAACTGCTGTGTGTAAAGGCTATTGAGAACCTAGGGTAAAACTAAAATCTGCACTGGAATGAAGAAAAAGACTGACAAAGCTCAATCTTCATGCTTAGCAATACTTCAAGACTTAAAAATCTGGAACAAGCCTGGTTGCAGTGTCACAGTATTTGAGCTCTTCTCTATTTGTTCTGCAGTCAGTTTGGTGGGGTTTGTTTCTAAGACAAAGCAGAAATAGAAGCTGAGAGAGCTGAAAGCCTGACAGCCCTCAACTACAAGAAACTGAAACTGAGCTGCAGGATGAGTTGCTTATCCATAGGAGATGAAGTTTTTATTAATGTCTTAACTAAATAGAGACTTGTTATTTATCTGTTTGATTCCAAATGACAGGGGTGAGGTGATGGAACCAATGGATGACCAATGACCCCAGAACAAAAGTGAGTACTTGCCATCATTCAGGTTAAGAGAAGATAGCAAAGAGTACATTTGCTCTAGTCATTCTAAGAATAGAAATTAATAATCTATCTTAATTGTTAGATATTTTAATGGCCTGCAGAATATATCTAACAAAGTAGAACAGAGGCCTTAAAGGAAATTAAATTCTCAGGGAAAAATATTACCTAATTAAAGTGTCTACAAACACATTTCAGAAATGGGAAAAAATATTGAATTTTGTCAGCAACACCTGCAAAATATTTTAATATGAGGTATCTACAACCCTTCTGACTTCCAGATTTTCAGAGAGTATGTCAGAATGTTTTACAAAACACATTAATTGGTACAGCAATCATTTGAAGAGATGCACATCATTTCATTGGAAAAAGACTGTCAAGAAAATTGTGGCTGGTGTTATTACACATCCCTGTCCCTGAACTCTGCCTCAAAATCCTCTGTCTTATCCCAATGGTACTAATATTTGTAATTATAAAGATACCATAAATTGTAAAGATGTTATAACGTATAAAAGGTATACAGGATCTGATATCTTATAAAAGGTTATAAGACATCAGAGTTTCAAATGAAATTTTGGCAGCTTTAGTTTCAGCAGTAGTCTCTTGCATTTGTGATTTGTTCTAAGTCTTTTTTTCCCTTCAGTGAAAGATATTTCTTTTGCTTGAGACTTTCCCTGGTGCTTCATGTACTTTTCCTTAAGGGCAGGAATTTCATATTCTTCTTCCACCGGTCTACAAGTGTCGATATAGTTGAAACTTCTCCATTTTTCATTATTTATTGCTTAACTGTGGACAAAAGCAGAGGTAGCAAGACAGATAACACAAACACAGCTCTCCATATTGGCAATGTGAAACAGGGAAAGGAGTTTTACTGTCCAGTGCAAATCCACACGAAGCACATTCTGACAGATGCCAGTGCTTCAGCTACCAGCAAAATTTCAGCAACATCATTTTCTCCAAGCCTTCATTCTGGGAACATATAAAACTCAAGTTCCATCACCTTTGTTTAGTTTTCCAGTGTCCAGCAGCAAGTGAGGACACTGCTTTGACAGCTCTCCCTGGGGGATACATGATCTGGGTGAGGGCTGCCACACTGCACACAGATGCAGCCAACCATGACAGAAGCAAATGGAGAAGGTCCTGAGAGGTTAAGGGAACACAGAATCCATGGCCACCTGCTCAGAGCAATCCACTGTGTCCTCTGGGAAGCCAAGCAGATGGGTCAAAATCCCAGCACACAGCTCTTCAGGAAAGCCTTTGGCAGCCCCTCTACCTATCCATGACAGGATTTTAGAGGAAAGCATTGGTTTGTGCTCAGGGTACAATAGGATTTATCATTACAGGACTGTCACTAATTTCTTCAGCAAATTTTCATTTGCTAAGAGCCCAAACTCACCTTGAAGTTTACTCCACTAATTTTCTTCTCTTCATATGCCTGCAATTCAAGGTATTTTACATTGGTCCATTCTCATACATGGTATCGCTGGCTGTATCTTCTTGTTTCCAGTCACTTAGAGTAAAGAAAATGTTGAGCTATCTAATCAAACACGTCTCACTTACTGTGGAAGTCACTGACCTCTTTTTCTGCCCTATTTGAGAAAAAACTCTGATTTCTGAAGCTACCAACAAAGTTACATATGCCAGTCCTAAAACACTGTGAAATCCATCAGATTAATCTAGAACAATTCAAAGACCAGAACACAAAATTTGAACTGACACTATGAAAACAGTGGCTCAAAACTAAATCAGCTGAATATCATCTACATGCACAGAAGCATCCAAGACATTAGTTTATATGACTATTTTCTAATTCCAATAAGCAAAAGAGAGCAGAAGGGCAGATCAAAAGTGCATTTCTGGTTATAACAAAGTCATAAACAGAAATCAGAGAAGAAAAAAACCTGTGGAGGAAAATTCATTCCCACAAATGGGATCTTCTCCAGTTTGTAAGTGAGGAACACTCAGACACTTGATAAACAGAAGTGCTTTGTTTTCAGAGCTGTCAGCATGAAATTTTCTATGATCATTAAATCAACTTCCATTTCACATTCAAAAGGGAAAAAACCAAAACCAAAACAAAACAAACAAAACCACAAAGAAACAAAAAACCACCACCCGGAATTAATAGAAGTAAAATGTAATTTATCTGCTTCCTGCAAGGTGACCACTTGTCACACAGCCCACTGAGATTCCCTACAGGCCTGCAAATAAACTTCCCAAGCCTAAAAGTAAACTTCAGCTGTATGTAAGGCTGAGAGCTTAATGTGTGAGCATCTGTTCTCACAGTTATTCCATTTAAAGTGCACTGTCATTTCCAAACTGCAGTACAGGTGTCCTGTGCCACAGTCTTAACCAGAAGCTTCCTATGTATAGAAATATTTTCTTCCTCCTGTTACTTTTAATTGCATCATGTGGAATTACACTGAATAAAATATTGGTTTCCAAGATTTATGTAGCTTAAGCAATAATGCAGTTGGTAACACCTCTTACTATGTTTTCTCTCATCCTTTATGGAAATTTTCTAAGCTTAAGTATGTTAGCTCCTGGCATATGGCATGTTAATACGCATGTTGTGGGAGTAATGCTCTCAATTTATCTACCAATAGTTGGCAGTGTTCACTCAATTCCCTACAGCACGACAGGAATTCAGAGGATAGCCACAGGTGACACTGTCTGGGCCAGGGTTCCATGCTGAACGTCAATGTTTTAGCTGGGCACATTCCATGAAAACTAATTTTTATTTTAAAAAAACTCTGCAAGGATAGGAAAGGTCCATTCTGCTGCCTTATCTTAGTAATGGTTCAGGCTTAAGACATTATCTTGTATTCAGCTCAAAAACACCACCTCCGTACTTCTGGTAGTATCCTTTTTTTCATATTTTTCCTTTTTCTTTTACTATTCTTCCTAATTTAAGCTCCCATTAATATCATACCTCCCAAATATTAAGAAGGTATCAGTGATAACCTAAACTACTTGCCTTATTCTACCCTGATTTTAAAGGGTTTGCCCTGACAGAAGCCTGAGGAGAACCTCCCACTTCGACACTGTATCACTGAGGGCTGTATTATCCTGGTTTGTGTAATTTTAAACAAGCAGCTTTTCTGTCACTCTGAATCCATGAAGACAACATATAGATATTGTCAAGGACAAAGATCACTTGCCACTAGTCAATCCTGAATATGAGTTGGCCCTCAACGTCTTCTCTGTTAGCAGATGGCTTTGTGAGCCAGTTAAAAGCTTCACTTCACATCTTCCTTCCCTCAGTGCTTTGCAGAAATATATCCATCTATATATTTGTGCTTCTATATATATCAATACATATTTCTAATTTTTTTTTTTTTGCATTTCATTCTTTTGGCTAAATATATAATTCCATATTTCTCTCCACTTGCTAATTTTACTTTGACAAGATTTGACAGATGACAAGAAATCTTCTCTGGTGGCTTTCCCACATTCCTCTGGGCCTGACTGCATACCCACAAACAAAGCTGTCAGCGAAGCCACCTGCTTACTGACAAAGCAATGTGTAAAAAAATAAAGCTACACAGTTTTTCAAATTGCATCCAAAGAACAACAAACAACCCAGAGCCATGAACCAGAACTTGCTTCAAATCAGAGATGTGCTCACTTTGTTACCTTGTTACCAAATGTGTGGACTAGCATCAAAAACAAGTCTTTTTTTTTTTTTTTTTTTTTTTTTTTTTTCCCCCCTTCAAATCTGGAGATAGGGAAAAGGAAAGAAGATGTCTCCATTCTAAGCACCCTGCAAAATTCTTTCCCATGAAACAAGTAAAATGCTCTAGATTAAGATCTACTGCATGAGCACAGGAAGTTAAATCAGATGATATGATGGTCCCACCACAAGGATAAATGCACAGGAAACACCACCAAAATATGATGGTTAGTACCAATTAGTAAAACCCAATCAACAGTACAGGCTGGGGACTGACTGGCTGTAAAGCCTAAAGGGCTATAGATACTTTACTATCAAAATGGACAAGGAAATGGAGAGAAAGGAAGGACTGTTTGCATTTATATAGTCACACAACACCTATTATGCACTATTATCCATGCACTATTATATTTCTCCATCTTTTAACATTAGGATAGAAATATGTGGATGAATATATCTTCCTGTCATTCCCTTACAGCATTTCTACAGACATATATCCAATGCATTTCACTTTTATAACATACACTGAAGTTGATAATAGTGTGAGGACATCTCCATTCCCTGTTCCTTTTCCATTGTCCACTGGACACGCACGTTTTTATTAACACTACAGTTTTATATTTGCCAACACTTCTTCAGAAGTGAGAAGAAATACTCTGATTGTAGATCAAGCTAAAACAACCTCCAGACTGCTCTACCTTGGAGCAGGGCAGCAGCTGAAAGCTGAAGCAAAATGTGTTTCTGCATGTCACTGAAGTATGAAATACAGACAAGTGCCCAATTTTATCCCCAGATATTTCCCAATAAGTGAGTCAGTTAACTGTCCCTTCTTGCTCTGCTTTGCTCAAGATGGGACCCATCAACAGCAGATATGAAAGCACTTCCAGAGACAGTCTAGCCTGTCTCTGAGCTTCAGTGCAGGCACCTCTGCAGTCCCTGCTTCCCAAACATCCAGGGAGGGGCACCTCTGGCTTCCAGCCCCTAGCCAGCATGGGTTTCCTGGCACAGAAAAGCAAAGGAGGGAGTTGAAAACTAACATATGCACATTTAGTTCTCAGGTACGCAGGAAGAGATACTCACACTTGTGCAGCAGAGATACCTGCTGCCTGTAATTGTTCCCTGTTAATTGGCTTTGTAACAACGACAATTTCACCCAAAAAGCTTGGAAGGCTTACAAAATGGAATTGCATTTGTCCCTGATATTACCCTTCATTAGAACAATTTCTCCTGAAAGCACACCTCTAGCAATGCATATTTTTAAGATACACAACCAAAGCTCTCTAACATTCTTCCCTGATCAGATAGGAGCTTTTCTTTTCATGTTATATCATCACAAGCTAATTCCCAATTACTCTTCTCTAGAACTGTAACTAAACTGGAAATTCATTTCAAAGCTTATGATGTACAGCAAAGGAAAAATCTGAACTGGTAACATTCTTATAATCGAGAGCATAAGTTATTTTAAACATCTGGAAAGATCACAAGGGATCATGGGAACAGTAAATGAGCCATACTGTACCTATAAAAAAACACTAAGGGTTCGACACCATAAATTACCAGCAATGACAATGAGCTTTTACTTATAACAGTTTGTACTAAAATTTAATTGTAGCTATAAGAAGGTGTATTGCTTGAAAAGCAAGGAAGAGCTTGCAGGAGACACAGGACTAGTAAGCTGCTTATATTTGATTTTATAGACTTTTTCCAACACTATTTAATTAGAAAACACATTAAAATTTGTTTTGGTTTGTCATATAAAATTGTTTGCATAGACTCTCCACAGACACATAACCAAGAACTTATCTAAAGTTTGTATTTTTGTTTCTGCTCTCAGTTACACAGTGCCACAAATTCAAATAAAACCAAAATTATCAACATCAAATTCCCAAGGTGATTATACCAAGAAGAGTCCCATATATAATACAACAAATCTGAATTAGTTATTTGACACATGCAAATGGTGGCCCTTCATCAGAGTCCTAGTAAATGAGAGATGACTTCCAGGAACTTGGTCTGTAGCCACATTCAGGAAATAAACTAGTTAGAATTTTAAAATGTTGGTTCAGCTAGGAGAAACAGAAAAATGGATCAGTTCATTCAAACATAAAATAGCCATGAAAACATTTCTGCTCAGGAACTTATAATAGTGTTCTTGCTACAATTCAATATCCAAACAACTTGGATTTGACAAGGTAGAAACCTTGCAGTTAAAACCAGGAGCTTTTTTTTCCTCAAAACAGAGGTAGTGAATTTGGGTTCAATAATCATTAAACAGGTAGAGAGGGATGTACATTTTCTCATAGTTCTGTCTCTGAAGGCATTTAGGAGCAAATGAGTCCTTCAAATTGGACTCATTATTACTCAGGGTTTTACAAGACAAGTATTGCACTGAGCTAATTGTGCATAGCCACCCAGCTTTACCTTTAAGCACAAGCTCCCTCATTACTTCCTTGGGATTTTAATAGATTTGCTGTCTCTAAACAAGAGCTGCACAAATAAACCATTACATTAAAGGTACATAACAAAAAAGCATGAAGTGTGGTCATGGTGTTGTACTGCAGGTAAGTAGAGTCAACAGGTCTGACTAGAGACTCCACAGGGGACTGAGAAGCTGAGAACACACACATGAACAAGGCAGAGGAGTCAGTGGAGGTGCCTGAGCACTTCCCCTGGGCTCCCTGGAGTGCTGCAGTTGGGCAGCAAAGACCAAGGGACACGATGCCCTGAGCCATGGGCAGGGCTGCATCATCAGCACTGGATATTCACACCAAACAGTGAGTTATGCGCACCAAGGCAGTGCCAGAATTTACATCTTTCTGACCTAAGGATGCACCTGCTTCAGCCTAAGAGCCAGGTAATTTCTCAGTAGAGAACACCTTTTTCTCCAGGAGGGATCTGCCCACTCTGACTTTTCTACAGCTTTTTCTCCTTCCTCAAGAGTATCTGGCAATTATGAAGCCCTCAACAAAACAGCAACAGGCAATTACACAGAGTATAAACATCTGAATAGCCAAAGAAAAAAAAATCCTCATCCTTATTAGGACATATACACAACAGATATTAACATTTCTCCACCTCATCCAACAGATCCTGGTTATCCCACTTCATGTGTTTTATTCCAGAAGTGACATAGCTCTTATGCCTCTGCAAAACCCATTTGAATTTACCTGCATCTGAAATGTTAAACAGATGTCAGGCTTTTCCTTACACTCTAAACTATTATGGCACTGGAGCTGGGGTTCCCATTCCCTTATGGAATCTACACCAACTCCACAAGAAGCACATGCTTCAGCTTCCTCTGAAACATCTGGGAGTGTTCTCAGTTCACAATTCAAGAAATCCAGTCAGGTTTGTGCAAGACATGTAAGGAGCTCATAAAGGACTCCAAGGACAAAGTGTATTTTAAGCCAAGCCACATTTAGTCTAAGTTGAGCATTCACTAGATCATCTTTGCCATTAATGGCAGGTAAGATATTCTCTAAACTATGGATATTGGTGTTTTTCATCCTCATCTTCAGTTATTTCAAGGATATGAACTGTATTAAACACATCTGAGCCCAAAGTTTTGCTGTCTTTTACATCTCACTGCACAGCGATATCTTTCCATACAAAGAAGACAGAAACACCATGTCACCTGACACACAACACAGAAATGGTGCAGCTTTGACAGCTCACTAAAAGACTCTTCTCCAGTTTTAAAGGAAAAAATGGCTAGCAAGAGAAAAAAAAGCTTTAGTGACAACACTGAAGAGTCAAGAGATCAGGGTCTGAATGAATATTTACATATTGGACATTAAAGGCATTTATCCATGATATGAACTTTTAAATGATGAAGCACCTTCCTGTGTAATGTCATAATACTTTCATTCAGCTAAAACTACTCTTGACCTTTTAAACCCCATACAAATAGTATCTAAAAGAATTCTAGAAACACTTTCTTCAGCCTGCATTACAACGCAGTTCATTGCTGCAGTAAGTGAGCTGTGTTTTATGTGTTTGCAGGTGTACTGCACTGGTCTCATCCCATGTAATAACTGAGGGAATTTCAGGAATGTAACCAAACTTACTGAGCTCTGCCATACCTCTGGCAGCAGTCATCTACAAGTTGCTGTAAAAAGACCTTGCAGAGATCACTTCCAGTTAAGAAGTCACAAAAGAGGATGAGGACAAACAAGAGGTGCACAGTGAGCTGACTCACCATGACAACAGCCTTGAAGAAAAGGTGCTCCCTGGTACATCCCAAAGGACAACACCTCCTGTATCAGAGGTTAAAAGCAACTACACGGATTGACTTTCCTCTCTGACATCATGTTTCACGTACTTTAGACCATCTGGTACAAAAGAACTCTTACTTATCACACAGTTTAAATGCATGGAAGAGGCACAACCACCGAATTATTGTTAGAAATATAAATAACTGATATGTTATCTTTCCTCATGTAACACTACTAACTGACACACTTTCAAGTCCATTATTCTCTCCTGTCCTCCAAATATGGTGTTGCAATTCCCTAAAGAGAAATTTACCCTCCAAATTCAGAGTTGGCTATTCAGCATGTTTCCTTAAATCTGGGAGATTTGTGATCTGTGTGACCAAAATGAAACTCGCTATTAACAGACTCCTTTTCCTTATTTGTCCTTTGGAAAGGGAAAAGGTTTGGGGAAGCATGGAAATCTCATACAAGTACTCAGATTAACCCCAGAACTACTCCCCTTCCAGGGAAGGAATGGATCTCACTTGAAGAACATCTGTTCTTCAGCAGCCACCATCTTCTGCAGGTAGAAAGTCACGAGGAAGAGAGCACTGCTACCATCCACTCTGCCATAAAAATCCCCAACCACAGAGAAGTTGAGCAGTATTTGATGCAGGAAAGTGCAGCAAACCTGGGATTCTGTGCCAACAGAAGCACAGGCAGTTGTTCAAGGCAAGCAACTCTTCTTACTCTGCTCTAGTCAGACTGTCTGTGCCTACTGCAGCCAGAACTGGACCCTCCAGAAGCAGCAAATGAATGACAGCAGTAAAGTAAAAATAGTTCACAACAACACATGTCCTTTGAAAAGATACTGAGGCAATCCGGCTAGCTGGATTTGGGAAAAAAAATAATAGAAATCTTTGTGAGGGACCTAGCAGCAGCTCTCCAGTACTATGCAGTACTGAAGGGCTGACAGGATGATAAAGTCTGTCAGGATGCACATCAGGAAAATGAGAGACAGCAGGAACTAATTGAAAAAAAAAATTCTGACAGTACAAGGGGAAAAGAGCCACTACAAAAATAATTAGGCAGAGGCCCAAAGAAGTTGTGCAACCTCCATCCTGGGCAGCTTTCAAAACCCACCTGGACAAAGCTCAGATGATCCTCATAGCTGACCTACTTTGAGCAGGAGGTTGGCTAGGCCCCTTCCAGCCTCAAAGATTTTGTGACTCTCCCCTCTGTTGGCTCTTTAGCTAGAAGCTTACAAAGCCACTTTAATGTCTCAGATCACCTGTTGCCTTTTTATTCAGTAATATTGAGCTCTACAAGATGTAAAATATAGTATCATTCCAGTTGGACATGGCTTTCATTTAGCTTTCTGACAATAGGAATTTTTTTTGCAGAAAACGTTAGCAATAAACAAGATTTCTTAAAGAAAAACAAGAAATACAATCAAATATTAAAAGTATCAAAGTCTGAGTTTTCAGTTTTAAATTTAAATTTCAAACCTCTTCAAAGACCTTAAAATACATACATGTTTTAAAGTTTCATGAAAGGAAGGGGCATTGTAGTTCTAGTTCTCAGTAAGTTTTTTTTTTAATCTACTTACCAAGTGCATTTTGCCACAGCACTGTAATAATTCCCTGAAATAGGAAAATCCTCCTAGGCTGAGCAGTAGCCTGGCCACTACCTAAAAAAAAAAATCTGCATTATTCCTCTCTTGTCACAAACCCAGGGGTCATTGCCCAGGAAAGTAGATTTCTGTTCTTCCTTTGCTAACTTTGACCCTTGGAAAAAGAGTACCTCATTGCTTTATTTGTAAAACTGGAAGTTAAACAGACCAACACCAGAAATATTTCATCTTTTGCCAACAGACATGCTAATAAAGAGATAATCCTCTCATGTTTATATCAAAGCTGAGGCAATCCACAGCACTAATGCAAAATCCCTCACTCATCTTCTTCCATTTATGCTCTGTTAATCATATAACATTATTACAAACAATACAGTAAACTAATTACTGTTCAGTCACTTTTTTCTTCCACACTATAAACTAAATTACTTACTCACAGATGCATTCTCTCTGTGCAGATGAACTGTTTGTTTGCTCTCTTTCCTTCCAGGCTGTTTAATGCTTCTTTAATTTGCAGACACCAAAACCTGAAGGATGCCTTCCCACATAACAGGGGTGAGGGTTCTTGGGTTGAGATGGTTTCTGGGTTTGGGTTGGGGCTTGGTTTTTTGTTTGATTTGTCCCAGGGGTTTGGGTTTGGTTTGTTGTTGTGTTTCTTTGGTTTGTTTTGGGTCTTTTTTTTTTTTTTTTTGCAGGAGGTGGGGAAAGAGTACATGTAAAATGGCCTCAATGAATTTTCTCCTTGGCTGTCAGAGCCACTTTTGAATGCTGTACATAAAATATTCTACAAAACCTGGAAAAGTCCATCTGATTCTTTACCCTGCAGCCTTGTGATATTACATTGGTGCAGTAGTTCAGTAACAGCAAGCACAAAGCAAATTGCACCTCTTACTTCCTCACATTCATTACAAATACCTTTGGGCACGTCAATATTCTGCTGAACTGGTGCAACTAAAGTATCATGAACCCTGTATATCTGAGGCACAGTATGAAAATGTTTTAGCCTATGAAAACAAAGACTTTCAGGGAAAAATTTTAAAACAATCCTCCAAAGAAAAATAAGAAAATAGAATCAACATAGGCTTCTGAAACCGACAGCAGGGCAAAACCATGCCAGCATTGTATGGTTTGAATTACTGAACACTGAATATTGAGTTCAGAATATCAGAATAAATACTGAATACATTTCAAAATATTATTGTGCTGGAGAAGCTGCATATACTCACCATGTTCAATACTATTTATGAAAGCAAATCAGAATTTGTTCTGAAAACGGTTATATTCTGAAACTGAACCTGGAGACATGTATTCATGCATTATTCTTCTCCTAGTTGACAGGAAAGTACGAAAGGCATTAATATATGAATCAGTGTTCCACTATCATTTTTCATAGCATGATATCAAATCTTGCCATCCATTTTCGAGAACAATAAAAAGCTCTTTCACTTGCAAGGTATGAAATGTAGCATGGAATCTGTTTCAAGCTTCTAAGGTTATTTAAAATAATCCATATTTCAAAACAGGAATATTTTTCAAAAATTAAAAGTTCTCATGGTACTATAAAGAGCATTGTAAACCAACTCTGTTGATTCATGAATAAAAATATACCACAAACATAACTGTGTCACGTTTGCACATACAACTCATGCTTCAATGGAGCACTACAGACCCTTTCAGAAGAGAAAGCAAGAGACACTTTAAAGGCAGCAACAAAATTAAATCACCTCAGACAGGTTTCATTTGTCCCAACCAAAACCCACCAAGACTTAAAAATGCTCAAAACTCATGAAAGAAAGCCCTCAATATTGAATTGCAGATCACAAGGAAGACAAGTAGATGGCACAAAAATCTGTGACAGGACTTGTCTGGTGTTTCTAGCATATTTCTCTCATTTGGTGTATCCAGATTCATCTTCCACACAAAAGTCATATGGCCAGCCCTTAAAATAATTTACACTTCATGACTAACTATGTATTGCTTAATTAGGGATAAACTGCTTTCTAGCTTTGAGCTTGCTCAAAAATACCAAGACAGTACTTTGCCATTTCTTTGTGCCAAATAAGTACTACATGTCACTCCACATTATATTTTCCACCAACTGAGAAAAGTGCATTGTGCACTTTGGAAGCACTAAAAGCTTATCTCTTTCTACTACCTATGATTTACTCTTTCCCTCATCTTAAAAATGAGGCTGAGCTTTGAATTATGGTTTCTACATCTCAATATTCACCCTCTTGTTTTCATCCTAAGTCTTTGGAAGAAATGGCCTTCTGTGAATGCCTCTTACAAGCTCTGCTTTTCAAAGCCCAGGAGTTCTTGTCCTACTGTGGTCATGTTCTGGTGCTCAAAAAGTGTTGTTCTTTCTACAGTGTGCACAAGGGACACTGCTTATTAAAGAATGGAGGTGTTTTCCAACAGTAATAAATTAAATCAAAACTATTTTGTTTTAAATGTATGCTCCAAATACCATACAAGTCCACCTTGGTGAGCCTCTCAAGAAATTATTGAAGGTCTCAATCTTTTATGCTTTTGTACCAAATATTTGGTCCTGAATAATCAAGTGAAATCAAATTTCCTTTAAGATACTATGCACAAAAATAGCTCAAAAGGCACAGAAACCATCCACAAAGAACGTGTCCCTAGATAAATGAAATCAGTAAATCTCCTATCCCTTTCAATGCAAAGCACTCTCTGATTTAATTTTTTTTATTAAGCTCTCACTACTATTCTACTTTTTTTTTTCCTTCAGCGGACTGATTGCAATAAATATTTGTATACATATTTGAAAGACACTAAGTTGCATTAACTTTTAGAATAATTGGGATAAATCAGTGGAATGGTGTTCAGTGAATAAGATTTCCCTGGCAATTGTCACAGGACACACCACTACACTCAAAAGCACATGAGACTGTTTATCACACTGCACACATATCCAACAGGTCACGTTTCAAACAATCAAGGACTGCTTTCCACTGCCTTTCTTGCTTTTCTTCCCCCTTACTTTAGTTGCTGCCCCCTCAGTTCATTAAGGACTTATTTACACTAATGAGAAATTACTCAATTTTCATTTCCTCACTCAGCATAAGTACCATAATAGTGCCATATGATATTTTATTCAAATAAAAATTTTGAGTTTTTAATCAGTGCAGCAAGGATCTCCCATATCACATTCCTTCCTCACCTTCTGCTAGATACTAAGCCAACAACATGAAAAAAATCTAATTAAAACTCAAAATGTGGACCGTACACAGTTTATGGTAAGCATAAAATGGTGATTTTTTTTTTGCTACTATGATTAATTGCAAGAGTTGAGCTCTATTTTTTTACTTTTGCTTCAAAAAGTTATCAAGCCAAAATAAAAACAAACTTGCCTGTTTATTCATGCTGCAACTATTAAGAGCTCCATTTCCTTTTGCTACTTTAGCACTGTATTCTATCCTACCAGGGCAAATAACCATAAGGGTTTTGCTTGGTTTCCTTTTTATGCTAATGCTCAATCATAAATGGCAAATACTGGCTTGGAGTTCAAAATTATGTTGATTTTGCAAAGTAGTCATCACCTCTCTATATTTGGGTCTGATGATTTTTTCCCCAAAGTGATAAGTTGCTATTTCAGGTGGGGAAAAAAAAAAGTTTGAAAAAGGCTGGGTACTCTGACAGCCACACCATTAGCAGGAAAAGACAAAAAAAAAAAAAAAAAAAAAAAAAAAAAAAAAAAAAAAAAAAAAAATTCATAAATCCTACAGAAGCATCACATTTTAATGGTGTAAAACATCTACTTTGAAGCTGCTGCCTAGAGTTATGAATCCCTGAAACATGAACTCATTCTCGGTCCTATTCCAAAGTCCAGGGGAGCCAAAGTCCACTGCAGGGTTTATCTATTTATTCAGGCTTTTGCCTGAGGGAGAGCTGCAGGAGCAAAGGGAAGGTTGGCAAATTCTCTTTATTTGCAACTAGGTCATTTTTATGTATTAATTTATGTACATGTGCCTAGAGATCATGATAGGCATATTTCATACAACAGCAAACAACTTTAGCCATAACCTAATTACTTTAACTAAGGAAGAAAAGAATTCTCTAGGTCTCCATTACAATAAATTCCTGTAAAAACTTGCCATGATCACAGATACTACAAAATAAGAGTTTGTCTGATCTAAAACTAAAAGGGAAAAAAATGTCTTTTCACACACTGAGGCACACAAGTGAAAAATCAAAAGCCAATTTATAAGTTGCCTGTACGTTGTGCTACTATTGGAGCCTTTTCTTCAATGCCCTTCAACTTACTGTTGAGTAATAAAAGAAAAATTCTTCTGCCCTCTCAGTCTAACTCTGGGCATAATTCTGCAAGTGTTCTAAAGTTTCAGAAATACTGTAGTTCACTCAACTTGGAAAAAAATAAAAGGAGCTGCTAAGAATAAAAGAGTCCCCTGAAAAGGAGTACAAAGTGGTAGATTTGTGGTATTATACTGAAATAACACAATCAATACAAGAAATCAACTGGAAAGTGAAACTGATTGCTGAATACTTTCTGACAAATCTAAAGAGACTTTCCTGCAGGTGTTGGTTTGACCTATTCCCTGAAGAAACAAGAGAAGCATATCACATTGGCAAGCTCAGGGTACAGCTTAGATATAACATTGTTTTAGGAGAAAGAAAAAATAAAACCAACCCACCATGTTTTTGAGGTGACACATCAGTTCTAGAAATGGACTTGAAAAAAATGCAGTGAGCCTTATGGCACCTGCTCTGCTGTGGTTAAATTATTTAGACATTAGCTATCATGTTACTTAGGAATGCAAGTTCAGTAAACAATGTGTTGCTTCAGTGACAAACTCAGCCTACACTGGGGCCAGGCGTGTCCCAGACCAATGTATTAAGGTACAACAGCACTCAGCAGAGCCAATAAAAGGCTCCATGATGATTTTTAGAGAGGCCAAGAGAAGCTTCAACCCTACAGTGTTCTGTTCTGCATTTGCAGTTCATCAGGAGGTGCTGAAATGAGTCATTGTGGTTTGGGTGATGGATGGATCAGTTTAAGAATTGCTTTGCAGTATGGAGATGCTAAGTGACAGAAACTGAGGATCCTACCAAGAGCTTACAAAAAAGTTGAGAGAACTTGGATTTGCAAAAGAAGGGCTCATATGGTGTTCAGAGGTTTATTCAAACCAACAGAATAACTCTGTCTACAGCTGCTGTTCTTACCAAAGGGAATGTATGGCAGGGTCACAGTTCTATTGGAGAAATGAGATGGAGTACGTGTGAAAATCTGAGAATTCCAAGTATGAAATCACATACATGCATCAACAATGAGCATGTTCCATATGTCTTTGAGAAATATTCATGGCAAGTAAATAGAAATGAGTGTGCACTAAGAATATGACAAGTAGAGCAGACCTCAGGAATAGAGCTCATTTTACAAGGACAGAAGTTGACATTGCATTGTCACAAACACCAATATAAGGTGAAAGAGGATAACATGCTCAGCAGGTCACACTTGAAAGCTTTCTCTTCCAATATCTAAATCACAGTGACATTCCTAATGACCCACCTTTTTACAAAGGGTATTGTAACTAACATGGGATCCTTATATTTAATTAACAAATGAAAGTTTTTAAGCTTTACTAATCTGTGACTGGCTGCTAAATCTGTGGTTTACACCATAATATCAAACCTGTTTTATGTAACATGCAACTCATACAGTAATTTTCACCAGTTCCAGGCATCCACTTCCCTTCCCTTGATAAATGAAATGCATTCAGAAGCAGCAGAGTAATCAGAACTGGGAGCTGGAAGATTTAGAGTGAAAACCTGTGGGGATTTTCCCATTTGTCACCCCTGGGCCCTGGTAGTGACTTAGGGAAAATGTCATGGTTATCTACAGACTGTAAAATGAAGTTGTTAAGCACAAACAGACTCAGGATGAACAGCACAAAAATGACTTAAAATTTCAAACCTATCTTCTACCTCCATGGTGAGATAAAGCTGCACCACCTGCCCTGTGCCTGATTCCCAGTGCCAACAGGGGAACATGTGGATTAAAGCTGCATCTCTGGCTTGGCTACAAGTCCTGTGGAAATGCCATGTAGTATTTCCTTACCTGAGCAACCATCCCACCAGACATGGGATCAGCTGCCCTGTATGTAATGTAATGATCCTGAGGAGAAAGATGAGGTTAATGATGCAAACTCAGCTTTCAAAATAAACCCAAAGGCCTACCACAGCAATTTCAAATTACATGATTTTTTCTTTTTGACAGACAAAAACTTTATTTTTAACACTAAGTAAAGACTTAACAGTATTTATTTACAGTGTTAAAAGTTTTCTTTAACAATAACAAATGACTGAAATGCAAAACCCCCAGGGGTATCATTTGCATTAATAAGAAAATGTTTTTTCAGACAGTAATTGGACAGTACACCTGCTCTTGCATGTAACTGGTAACATTTCTAAAACCATAAAGCTGATTGCAGAAGAGTTGTTTACTGTGAAAACTGTCCTGCTTCTCTTCACTTCACCCAGAGAAGGGAGTAAATCACAAAGACTTCAACTATGAGTATCTAATATCATGAGGTTGTGGGGTTTTGAACATCACACATTTTATTTACTCAGAACTTCTGACATAATTGTCACGATTACTGAAATGTTAAAAGTGATTATGTTAACCAGCCAACACATTTGGAACGGAAAGAAAGGAAAAAGCTGTTTTTTCCAAGGTTTAAGAACATAAAGTCCTTAATCTGTCTACTTGTTTATCATGAGACCACTCTGTCTTTGTTGGGGATGGATACCAAACATAACAGATGGTTTGCCAAAACCCCATCACGTTTGCTTCAATTATTTGTGAAAGACTGCAGAGGGGGAGGAAAGAACTATGATGACACATTAAAATCTAAAAGAAACACAAAGCCAGGTACTAAACAATAGAAAGTATGACAGGCTGAAGGAAATAGACATTCATGCACAAATTGCTCTGAAGCAGCTCCAGGATATTTCACTTCAAGAGAAATGAAGAAAGTACAGAGTCAAACACAAGGCCAAAAAAGAAGATGGTTTCATGGTTAATTCTGGCTACTTAGTTTTTTCAACACACCAAAGGGACACAGAGCTGATTTTCTATAGAATTACTAACTTAGTATTATGAGAACATATGTAAAAGTTAAAGATACACCACTATGTGCAACAATTAACTCTGACTGCAAAAGGGCAAACTTGTGAAAGGAGACCAAATGACCTTTTAAATATAGGACTAAGCTCAGCAGACAATAGGGTGGTTTCTGATTCTCCTAAGCCTTTAAGAATGCTTTTTCATGGCCAAGGTGTTTAAAAGATATGTATTTATGGCATTTAAGAGACCTAGTTTATTGATGGACTTTTTAGGTTAATGATTGAGCTCAATCTTTTGCAACCTAAATGGTTCTCTGCAGGCGAATGTGTAGAACAGACTTGCCAAACCCTCATGTGTTTCCATGTGTCCTAGGAATTTACCAGCAGCACTCCACCAAAACACAAATGCCAACATTGCAGTACTAAGTCAAGCATTCAAATATTACAGATAAAAGAAACAGATTAGAAAAAAATACAGCAGAGATTTATAAAAACATGTTTGAACATGATCTTTTATTTCTTTTCTGAGCTCAAAGTGTTTGACCTCAGAGCTGCAGAAATGTAGGGCATTGAAATGGGATAATTTAATTGAGTAATCTGATTTCCTGTGTATTACCAACCACTGCACTTTTACTTAGCTACCTCTCCCTCACTAGATCCAGTAAGTTACATTTATCAAGATTATATTCTTTCAAGATGCCAGTACTTCTTGTGAAGACACACCAAAACCAGAAAAACAACCAATTACTTTTGACAATATGCTCCAAAGATTATACTCTCAGTTATGGATCAAGTCCAAACACTAATTTTCAGATTTTTTTCTTGTCACTGTCCATCAGCAAATACTCCTCTTACAAATTTCTTCAATACAGAGAGTTTTCCTTGTCAGAACACACTGGAAATTCAGTTATGATTTGTCATATACTAAATAAGCTATATACACAAAAACATAACTATATTAAATAATATATATGCAACAAGTAACCTACAAAAGCTATTCTGAGAAAAAAAATTGTTCGAGAAACATGTAATTTTTGTGAAATTCACACTATCACCATGGATTTGCAGTCTCATGGGAATCAGAGAGAAAGGCTAAATACTTTTCATTATACTTCAGTATAAGCAATTCACAAGACGGGGTCCCCTAATTTATTGGGGTAAGCAGAAGAGAGGCAAGAATTAATTTTTTGTCTCCTTCCCTACCTTTATATATAGCTGCTATCCTGAACAACTCTTTGTATATACAAAGGAGATAATAAATTACATGACTAAAAAACATTACTAGAAAGAACTGCAGCGTTTACTACCAGATTGATAACTAAATTATGTTCTTGGAGGTTTTAGAATTTAGTCCACAGATGAATCCTTAGTTCTGCCTGAAGCTTTAAAGCCATGTTTTGAAATAACTAGGTCTTGCATTTTAGGGTAAAGCACACCTGAAATCTGAAGTTCACTATAATAACTCACCCTCCAAGGGTGAAGGGCTATACACACCAACACATCTCAGAAGGTACTGCAGGGTGCTGCACTCCTGCACTGTGTTGTGTGGCTCATACAAACGAGGCTTTCACCTCTGCTGGTGAAGGGGGTGGTTTAAAACCAGGCTACAACATGGAGACCTCCCTCACAGTATGTGCTCAATCAGCCCAAAACACCTCACCCAGAACAAATCACAGCTTTCAAGTTCTGAAACAGAGGCTAACATCCACGGGAGGCTTGAGAGTCACCTTCCCTCCTCACCACACACCCCGTGCTTTGCTCTGATACTCATCACTCCTCACTATCTGAGGTGACCCATAACAGTCTGAGTGCTCATGAGCACACACCAATTGTCACCTCCCTAAGACACCCCCAAAGCTAAAGATCACTTCAGTGTCCATTACCTCTGCTGCAGCCTCTCCAGATCAGACCTTCCCCTAGAAGAGACATGAAGACAACTTGAGTTTTACTGATATTTTTGATAAGAGTGAAGTGGGTGAAGCTGCAGTAGATTTAGAGTTCCCTAAAAATGATTCTGGGTACACTGGTACAAGGCAGTGTGGGAATTAGAGACTGATGAAAATTATTTAAACCATCATATAACACATCAATAATCCAAATTCCACACCTCTTGAACAGTGAGAGAAGGGTGAAAAAAACCCATCTTTTACCAACACATGCAGGCTGAGCATGAGCTCAGATCTTGGGAGCTATCACGGAATGTTTTGTCCTGCTCATGTGCCTGGCAGTGAAACCTCTCTGACCATTAACAAGTAATTCCTTTCCAAGAGCAGTTCAGCTCTGCAACCATCTAATTTCTTAATAAAGGAAACTAAGGTTACCTGTGAAGAGGACGAAGCCAGTGTCTCTGCAATTTACAATTGTCACAACTGCCATTCGCATAAAATCAATCTTTTCAGTGTTTAGCTCAAAGCAAGTACCTTTTCTCACATGTGTCATTGCAGATAACTGCAATTCAATCCTATTTTTTAGTCTTTATTGTAGGAGGTGAACTAAACAGCATCTGCACTTTGGTTATTTTTTTACTTGCATATGTGAAGAGATAACTGCAAGGAGTGTTAATGCTCAAGTTTATGTTAATCATGTCTATGGCTAATATTCCACAAAAGGGAGCATTCAGCATCTTTCACTCCATTTCTGAATAAAAAGAATAAAAGTAAACACAAGAGCCACATAACATCAGAATCCTTTAAAGCTGCCCTGTTTAGTTGTACACGGGCACTACTCTTGTCTGTCTGGCCTTATGGAGGTTGTGCCTACTTTATAAACACCATGAAATTCAGTAATTTCAAAGAAAATTTAACTATAAGAGCAGCACAAGCCATTATGTTCCAGCAATCCATCATTTTTAGAGAAAAAATGTATTTTCTTCACAATGAGCAATTTATAGATTCAACAAGTACATCTGGTATTTCTATTTCAAGTCTATTATTTCACAGTAGTTCTAGTAAGGGTAAGGCTAGATAAATATTACAAGAGATTGACATTTTGCATAGATTATTTCTAAGATCTCAAAATAATTTGGTAAGCATTGTACCAGACAGTGAATAGAAAAATCTGCAGCTCATAAGTCAATGTATTAATTTGAAATAATGGCTACATTCCCAAGGGTAAAATGACAAACGTCCCACCCCAAAAAAACTCTGAAATTATTTTCATTATGTGCTTCCACACACCCTTGGCAGCCCTTGGGAATCCTGCAGCCAGGGAAGGTCTGGTCCAAAGTTATCCCACTCCATCCCAGGGAAGGCAGGTGGCCAATGAAAGGCTCTCACAGCTCCTTTAGAGCCAGCCCCAGTGTCTCCTTGCTGTCCACACTATTAGGGAGAGGCCTAAATTAAAATTTCCTCCCAGAGACAGGTTGCTGAGTTGTTTTTTTTTGTGTGGTTTTTTTTTGTTTTGTTTTTGTTTTGGTTTGGTTTTTTTGTTTTGTTTTTGTTTTGTTTTTTGTTTTTTTTTTTTTTGTTTTGTTTTGTTTTTTTTTTTTGTTTTTTTTGGTTTTGGTTTTGGTTTTGGTTTTGGGTTTGGTTTTGGGTTTGGGTTTTTTTTGGTTTTGGTTTTGGGTTTTTTTACTCCAGTGCTCTCTTAGCAGTTAAATGAGGTGCTGTGGGCTGGTTTACCTGAGCTAAAAGAAATTAAAAGATTTACTCTCATGTGTTAAAAACATTATAATTTCTAAGCACTTTGATACTAATCAATCAATTCAACCAGAAAACGGACCTCTCTCCACCCCATGGCTTCCTTCCATTCTGGAAGCAGATTGTGGGGTTGTTTTATTTTTTATATTAGGATGAACAAGACACCCAAGCAAATTAACTATTTCTAGGAAACAATAGATAAATTCTGTCTTCAGAACCACAATATTTTGTTAGATCATGAGTGTATAAAGCCCCAAACTACAAGTATGAAGAGCTGGTTTTTTACAATTTTTTTTTTTTTAATGTAGCCAATCCTTTATTTGAGTATGAAATTAAGTTCACATAATTGCAACACTGTATGTTATATCAATCACAGTAAATATATGCCAAATACAACAATAACATATGTATAGATCTAGGTATACAACAAAGGTGGGCTTTCCCAAATGAGTTCAAAATAAGTCTGTTTATGTCTTCAGTGTGCCAACCTGCATTTCCTTAGCCTATGATATAATCTATATATTTTTCAAGTCATAGCAATCAAATAATTCAGGAATTATGTACTTGTAAGGGGACTTCTCACATGTCTTTTACCCTGTGCCTATGGATAATTAAAGCTTTTTAAATGGGAAAAAAACCAAGAGGAAACTAAGCTGCATGTTCCTTCAATATTACTCTTCCCTCCTGATACACAAGCCCACATCTTCACCTGTAAGAGTTTCCTGATTTATTAAAATTGATTCCACACTATAAACAGAGTATGTGCAATCCAAATATTGCCTCTAGATTCAAACCATGAAATAAATGGCAGCGGTTCAGTTTTCCTTTTCTTCCCACTTTACCCTTGTGCTTCTGGCTCTCATGCAGACCTAGAGATGCAAAGTTACTCCTTCTGCCACTAACCACACCTCAAAATGAAGATCAGGAAAACCACTTTGCGTATCCATATCAGCTGCCCAGTGTTAGATGTGCAGCAGCATTGGTTTATTCCGAGTAACAATCCACTTACAGAGCAGGAGCCCATTTCCTTTTTTATACAAGTACCACATCAGGGAGTTTACATTTGCAGGGATCTCCATCAAGGCCGTTTATAGCATGCAAAGGATGCAGCGGAATATTAAAATTTTACACACACATGGTTTTGGCTTCATTATAATTTCATTAACAATACAGAGTAGAGAACTATGTCTGAACAACACTGGGATGTTGCACAATGACACAACACTAGGAGACAATTAGGGACCATCCCCTCAATGACAAAATCCAGAAGAGCTTTGAAGGCTTCAGATTAAAAACTCCCAATTATCTATGATGTGGTATTAAACTCTCCTTGCCCAATTTAAATTCAAGTAACATGATGGATTTGGTCTCAATTCTTACAGTTGTTTAAGGATGCAGCAAGCTTGAATCCTGTAAATGAGACATGGATTTGAAACTATTTTTATGCTTACATTTGAGTACAAATATTGTTTAGGATCTTAATTCTGTTTTTCCACAGTAGAGGACAATCACAGCAGGGAAAAAAAAATAAAATACAATAAACCAGCAGTTGTTTTACTTTGTTCTCCATTGCATTTAATCATTTTGTTCTCCATAAGCACTTGGGCATTTGGGGTTTTGAGCCTGTTGGGTTTTTCACAATTCTTTTATGATCTCACTACAAGATCTTTCATTGTATTATCTACAGAGCCATTTGGCTACAGGTTAAACACAGCACAGCTTCCAGGCACCACTGCATAAATAACAGGAAAGGGGAAGAGGGCTGAACATAATTTATTATGTGTTTCATTTTTTATTTTCTTAATAATTGGTTGATAAATGAAAAAAGAGAACATTTTATTGATATTCAATCTTTTCATTCTTCTATTAAATAGTAACTTGAAAGTTTTACATAAAAAAAACCCTCAGGAAAGTGCTACTACATATATCAATAAAATATTGAAGGAAAATTGCTAGTGTTACTTCCACTTGACTGTTCTTAGGCCACTGTAACACACAAAGAACTACAGCAAACCAGAGTAGGTTTCCCTAAATACTAGGGAATGACTAAATTTTATATATATATATATATATATGTATATATACACTTTTTTTTTTTAATTGATCTGCTCAAGTTTGTTGATTAGGTGGTTATGCTTGCAAACTTTGTACTTTATTTAGGAATAAAACATTAGAAGATTTTTATTGTTAAAGTTCCATTTTTTTCATTATATTTGTATAGGCCGCTAAACTCACTGTTAAATACAGCTTCTAAATAACCAATGGCTGAGCTTGATTGGACCAGCTAATTAACAATGAAAGAAGCAAAACTCCTTATACTTAGTCCAGTATAAGAAAGCCAAAGTCACCTAATTCCTAGACAGACGGCAACAGAAACTTGGTGAATGGGTATGAACTTCAAGAATTCCAATACTGGCAGTGCAGGGAAAGCCTCCTAAGCTCAGGTGCATGCAGCACTCATCCCCCTAAGCTTGGCCTGTCATGCAAACCCGGGACACATGGGCTAAAAATGACAGCAAAATTGTGCCTCACTTGCACCCTCACAAGCAGCAGAGCAAACAGAACCATTGCCAAGGCTTTCCTCTCTCAGTTTCAGGCACATGCAGCTGGCACCAAGGCGCTGTTCTCGAGCACCAAAGGCAGCAGATGGAATGAATTACATATTTCAACAGCCTTTGACATCATATCAAACACCTTGGCTTTTAGTTTGAGAAGAGTAACTCCTGAGATTTTTTTTCTTCCAGCTTGCACCATCCAAATCAAAGCCATACACAGTTATTTCCTTTTTTATAGGACAACATAGCCATGCCATATGCTGCTGACTTGCATCTCTTGCATAGTGAAACAGTGCAACAACAGCAAAATAAAGTGTTCTGAGTTTGGCTCTGTGGCTAAGGCACTACTCACTGAGCTACGAGTTACAGATAACAAACAAAGCTTCAAATCACAGAACAGAGCAGTTTGGGTTGGAAGGGGCCTGGAAAATCACCTACTTCCAACCTTCCCCACCACAGGCAAGAACATCTACCAATGCCCACTGCATTGTAGAAATTATGGGCTGCTCAGTACTTTTCTAAACCAAAGAAATTTCAAGCCTTTACAGCTTTCTCAGGGTTGCTGTTCCCTGAGACTTTCTTCGGGGTTGCTGTTCCCTGAGGTAATAAGGTTTTCTCTCAGGGTTGCTGTTCCCTGAGATTCTTCCTCAGGATTCCTGTTCCCCAGGGTAATAAGGTTTTCGGGAGTTTCTCTACCTCTCAGGGTTGCTGTTCCCCGAGGTAAGAAGGCTTTCTCTCAGGGTTGCTGTTCCCTGAGATTCTACTTGGGGTTGCTGTTCCCCAGGGTAATAAGGCTTTTGAGCTCCCCTTGCCAAAAAGGTCTCATGCCAGAGCCAGAGAAGACAAGCTGAGTCCACCAGTGCACTTCCAAGGTTGTTTATTCTTCATTATCTCTCAGTTCTTTCTCAGCTCTGCCAGGGTACATTATCTCAGTTCTTTCTCAGCTCTGCAAGACATCTCCAGCAGAGCAGGACATGTGGCCGACTGGGCAGATCAGTGTCCCAGACCCTTTGTACCATTTCCCTGGTCCAACCACTGTCCACAATGTACTTTTTATTTACAGAATCTTACCAGTACTTACTACCTATGTTAACATGTCATTTCTACTCTAAACCAATCCTTGTGATACAACTCAGAAGAAAATGGGGGAAAAAAACAAGAACAAGGAGGACAGGACCACTCCCCAATTCCTCAATCTTGCCTCTTCAAACCCATGTACTAAAAATCCTAGCTTCTGCATTTACACTCTGTGATAAACTAACTACTACTTATTTTGAATTCTCTCAGCTTGTGATTCTTCATACAATGTGGGCATTCACTCCCATGGACAGGGATCAGAGGCAGTGTCCTCCTGGGCTCTGTGTGAGGCTGGCTGACCCCCTTGTACAGATCCCAGACCCCCTAGTCTGGTCTCCAAACCCTATAGGGTGGCCAGAGGGATTTCCTGGACTCCGACACAGCTTGGCAAAACTGATCAGCTGTATTTAAGAAACATCATCAACTGATTTTAGTTTGTTCCTTAAATTTCCTAGTCCTAGCTACCTTGTGCAAGTGCACTGCCCAAGGAGGTGGGGACCTTTCCTGCTGGTCACAGTGACACTGCTGCTGGGAACAGCATGGTTAAACATGTCCCACAGCATATTGCTTTCATCCAGGAAAAGAGAAATCTCTTCTAGGCACCACATTCAGCTGGAGATCTGTTCCTGAACTGCATCAGAGAAGTCTGGGTGCTCACATCTGTGACTAAGTCCAAGGAGAGGCTGGACCACAAGCCTATTCCAGTACCTGACTTCCATTGCTCACCTGCTTTCCCCTCTCTCCCAGAGTAGCTGTCAGACAGACATACACAAGTGTCTGAAACATCTTCCCCTCTGCCTTTCCTCCTTCCCACCCCTACAAAATTGTACCTCTGCCAGACTCAGAGACCATCCAGAGGCTGCTTCAGCAGAGGGCAGTGAGAGTCCATTCTGAGGAGACCCAAGCTGGAAGGCACTGTCTGCACAGGACCAGGACATCAGCTCACCTAATTCCTCTGAAGACCTCAAAGTGAGTGAGCTGATGCAAGTTCTCCTATGCTTACAGGTCTTCTGTTTTCCTGGAGCAAGCTACCAAGTGCCTCTTTGCTTTTATGTTATCAATTATTTCTTCCACTCTCAGGTTTTGGGCAGATCAAGAGAATGCACCTTGTTATGACATTGGTTGCTTCCCCTTCTGCTGAGGTGGGATCAGTGCTGGCTATTCTGCCCCTTTCAGATAACAAAGGTTATTCTGCCTTTTTGCAGACTGTATCAGACCCATATCCTCCCACAGCTTCTTAGCTGGAAACTCTGCATGTGCAGGTGACTTTGATCCCAGCCAGCTCAATACTTCTTTGAAATACATTACACAGAAGCACCAATACTGATGAAAATCTCTTCAGTCTTGTTCATATAGGACATGAGGAAAGAGAAAACCAAGTATGACATTCTCACTTCCCTGCTTCCTCCATTACTTTATTTGTATTCAACAATTTTAATAATTCTCAAGTTGAGCCTAAATGATCCTTTTCTTTTAATCTCAGTTTAACAAAGAGAAACATTTAAGATACAATAGTGATCTTTCTCTTCTCTGCCCATTTTTTCTCCAGAATCAGTTTTTCTTATTTCTGTTGAGAAAGAACATCCTTCTCTCATCAACGGAAAAAAGTTTGACATATCCCTAAGAATTTTCTCTCTCAAAATCTGCTGTCTTAATGGGTTCAGAGTAAATAGATAGTATGCTGCAGTTCCATATGGAATTAGGAGCTTCTGTGTACCTAATTCAGTCCAAAGGGTGCCCTTCTTTTCCAGCTTTGTTCACTTTCTCACTTTACTTCTTCCTAATTATTGCATGCCTCTGAAGTTGAGCTCTCTGTCCAGTTTCTCCTCTTTCTTGCAAGAGGGACAGCTGAGAGAGACAGGATTTTTCTGACAAAGATGAACTACTTCAATTCATCTCAGTTGTCTGCTACCCTAATCTCTCAATTTCCTTAAATCAGCCACTCAAAGTGAAGAGACTAAAATACTTACAGAGATGGAATAAAGAAAAAAGAGCCCAGGACACATAGCAATGGTACAAAGAAAATAGATTGCTATGTTAAAAAACAAAAAATAAAGCATCAACTCAGCCTATAGAGCCAGGCAGAAATCAGCAACATGTAAGCAAAATATATTTCAGAACTGAAATGACAACAAGGCAGAGCAAGATGTGGTTCTCAATCTGTACATTCAAAGCAGTTTTACTTAAACATTCCCAGGAAAGTACTTATTTGTACTTTGTCATCATCAATGTGTCAAAATAAACTGATCTTAGCCTTCATGTTCAGCACCACATTAAACCAATTTATTTGCTAATTTCTGTGTAGTACATAACACATGATGCAGTTTAAGATGTCATTGAAATAGAAAACTCAACTTCCACATAGAGTATTTAATTTAAATTGTGGATGTGACAGTGTATCCTGTTCCTTTTCTGGGAGTCAACCACAGATGCATTTTTCTCTTTGCCACTGATCAATTAAAATCACCAGCTCTTTATGCAGAACCGCTGGCAACCTTGGAAGTGTCAAGTTCAAATCAAGTTCATCTTCCTAACCTTCATGAACTTGATTTACCCATTTGTTTAAAGGTACAGTAAGCTAACAATGTGAATGTTTTCATTTTAAGTACATAAAAATACACAAGAAACAGCTCATGCAAAACTTCTACTGCAAAGAATTAAACCTGCTCAAGAGCTACTGCATCAAGCTCCACAAGTTGAAGGGAGCATAAATCCATGTCAAAGTCTTCAATTGCTGGAACAATCTAAACGTTTCAGCTTGCTAATTAGTTCAATTCGTACTGTCTAAGGTGTAACACCTGGGGCTTATTACAGGCACATTTTAAAGGTGTATCAAGTGTGTACAGGTGTGCAAACAAGCCATAAAGTTGTGCTGCTTTCCCCCACACTTAGGAAGTGATTTTTATGGCACATATTTTTTTGCTATCCACACTTGCTCCTTAACTTAAAGTGGTTGCCCTTGCTCTTAACTGCAACTTTCCAGTGATGCTGAGGGCATTGTCAGATGTATGAAGCACTCTGATTCTTAGGTTAAAAAACCATCATTAACCCAGTCTTTTAAATAGTATTGACAGAAGAGGGAGAAGTGCAGTGAGATGGAGGTCAGACATCAGTGCAGACTGGTGAACCCATATGCAACCTGCACATTCTAATTTTTGATACTTATGACAAGAACACATTAGCGATTTAGAAGCCTTACCCTTCTTTCATAGGTGAAGCTCTGATTCTAAATGAACTGTCCATGATTGTACTTCTTTTTCTTTTCCTAACCTTGCATTAGAAATACATCAACAGTGTTTTAAGGGTGTCTTTCAGAAAGTTACAGCAGAATGACTATCCCATTTAATTAGGCCCTGGGATCCTCGCTATTATTCAGAACATTTAAGGCAATCATAACAAAAAAAAAAAAAAAAAAAAAAAAGGTTTAAAAGCTACTAAAGGTTGCTAAAATTGGCAATCACAGTCTAGCACAGCCAAGCAATACTGTCAGTAATTCATTCATGCCATGCACACGCTCATGTGCAAGAGCCTGCAGCATAGGCATCACATCTACTACTGCCCCATTACTATGGGGAATATTTCACTGATTTTTGAAATGCACAGCAATTTAGTTTTCCAAGAACCCTCCACTGTGTTCCATCACCTTTTGGTGACAGTCCATTGTCAGGTCATGCACGTTGACACTTTTTAACTGCGCGTAAGCTGGCTGCGCCTTTGCCATTTACTGCCAGGTGCTATCTGGAAGCCAGTTTTGCTCCATTCAAAACAGAAAAGCAGGCTTAGCTGACTTTCCCCACACACAGTTCTCATAGAAGCAGTTGCTCATGCACTGTCAGATCAAACCCAGCAGCCTGGCCAGATGAAGTCCAACAGCCGTGACCTACACACCAAATCCTCCTCCTCCTCTATGGCTATGTCACACCCACGCTGCCTGGAACAGACCTCCAGTGAGCCATCACAGAGCAGACAGGATCCCTGTCTCACAGTTGCATGGATGCAGCAGGGAGGATACATATGCACCAAGAGTCGAGCACATGGAACCTGTCTTTCTCAAAGCTGATTATTCTGATGCGGTCTGACAGGAGCTCCACGAAGCTGTAGCCTTTTCAAAGGCTCCCTTGCTGCGTGAAAGTCAACAGATGTGGCAGTGGAACAGCATTTGGAAAGACTGAGACGCCAGGCAATGAAGACTATTCTCTCCCTGCTCTGACACAAACACACAGCAGTCACCAAGTGGAGCCTCCTGTAAGCCCAGCTCTTTGGAGAAAAGAGTTGAGCAGCAGGGAGAGACAGAAAGGGAGTGGCAGGAATCTATCATTCTGTCTATAAAATAAACTGGGAAGGAAGCACATGCCAGTGCCAGCAACCTATCATGGACTAGGTGATGGAAAACAGACAACAGCAGGAAAAAATGACATTTTAAAGACACTTTCAAAGATAATTTACAGTTACAATAGTGATGCACAGCATTGAGAAATTATACCTGTCAGATGACTAATTGGTGATGAACACCACATGATGGAGTGAAGCTGTTTGACAATAACTGGCAGCATGATCACAAACAAAAACCACCAGCTCATCCACTGCAGTCCCATCCAGCATATTAATGAGGGAGCTGGGACAATCCTTCAAAATATTCTGCAAGACTGAGGTCAAGTGACAAGTGATTTCATTTCAGGCTAAAAACCTTTGTAATAATTTATTAGCTGGGGTTTTCTTTTGTTGCACTCATAGATAGAAAACAAATCAGTTTCTTACTAAGAAAAGCAGTCTAATCTAACCATACACAGCACTTTGGTATGAACTTGGACAAATACTGTCCTCCTCAGATGATAAAGGAAAATCATTTGTACCTAGGATGAAGGGCTTTTTTGGCCTTAATCTCAAAGTTCTCTTTAGAAATCTACTTTTGTTATTTTAATCAAATTCATTCACCCCCACATACTGCAACATGAATCTAATCACTTGCTTTGCAAGTTTAGTACCCAGAGACACTACAGAAGTTTTAACAGCTGTTGGAAAAATGTTGCAGCCTCTGACTTCTTTAACTGGAGTTACTGCAGCCAAGATTTCCTGTAAATTGATGATGTAGCTGGATTAGATGTTAATATGCAGCTTGTTATATTATTCATGAGAATGAGTCACAGACCTAATTAGAAACATGACAAGAAAAGCTTTTGAGTCCACAATCTGGATTCTCCCTGACATGAAAGATTTGACATGTGAATACATTTTCACTTACTGAAAGAAGAGACAAATGACCTTTCACATCTAAGCACAGAAACATCACATTGGAGATGCAGAACTTGCCTTTCTGAGAGTTGGGAAAAAACAGAAGTATCCAGTTTGGTATAAAAGAAGGCCTTCAAAAATGTGATTTTCCCTTTGATGGAGCATCTGTCTGCTTACAAAACATCCATTCCATGTACCCGTCCAGTCACAGATGTTAAAGAGAGGCTCTGTAACCCTCTGCCAGGTGATCACGTCTGAGGCTGCAGTAAGGTAGCACAGGAACATGTCTCATCAAGGCATTTAGGCCTGATAAGTAGAATTTTGAGAGAAATCACTGCTGTTACTTTTTTTTTTGCACATTTGGGTAAATTATTCCTTATCTCATTACCTGAAAATTGGATAATTTAATTTCTACATCTATTTAAATCTTAGTCATATTCCAGGCCTAGATGAGACTAAGTTTCAGATATAAAAAGATTAAGGTATTGCTGGATAAATTTGAAATAAATGTGGTCTGTCAGCCAGAGAAAGAATATTATGGGAAACATTTTGTCCAGCTTACAAAACAAACCATCACAATATACTAATGAGCTGTCAGGATGCAAAAAACCACTTTAAACAAACTAATTTAAGTTAGATGGCAATTAGTGGGAACCTTACAGTACACATGGAAAAATTAAAAGATTCACATTTCTACCCAGTATTGATCTTCCCCTGGTAAAACCAAAGGTTATCCCAATGTAAGCAAGGCTTCCAAGAAAAACAAACTCAAGTGTCACATAAGCAACTGGGAGTTATTCCAGACTTGACAACACTGAGCAAGAGAAGTCATTACTAATAAACAGCCAACAGCTTTGCACTCTGATGTCTTTCTATGAGGGTGATACTGAAGGAGATAGAAAGGAAGAGGTCAGGATGTACTAGCTTCTAAAATTAATAATTCATTAAAAATTTCACTTGAAAGAGCTGTTATTAAAAAAAAAAAAAAAAAAAAAACCACACTTGAGAAGAACAGTGTAACACCTCAGAATCAATGTTCTCTGTGTCCTTACTTGTATGGGACCAGCCCCTAAGCCCTCTGTAAACCACACAATCAAAGAGATTTCACACACCCCAAGCTGCTTTTGTTTCCTGTAAGCCAAATAAACATAAGCCCTACAACACAGATAAGAAGCAGTTTCATTCTGAGGTATTTTGAAGCAGCCTTATTTCTCAGCAGGTCAAAACCATCTACTGGTAGTGCCAGTCATTCCACCTGAAGGCACCAAGGAGCAAACAAGTGCTAATTGGATAAAAGCTACAAGCAACTAAACATTGCCTTGAACTACAATTGCAACACCTGGCCTTGGGATATTTTGAGCTGTTTCAAAATAAAAAACGAATTATAACCTTTGATAATCTGCCATTGTTCAGGGATATGCTTATTTTCATTCTTAATGAAAACAGGGTTCTTTAAATCAATGAAAGTCCTATTTTAGAGGAAAGTGTGGAAAAGATTAAAAGTCACAATTCTGAATTTGTAAATCAAGGCATTTTACATCTTCAGCCTCTGCTGTCGACATTACTGGTACGTTCATGGCCCAGATGTAGATTTTGAACAAATCAAAACCCCATAATTTAATGATAGAAGACTCTACTATAGAAAGATTATGTAACAAAAGAGGAAAAAAAAAGCCCAGAAAACAAATCAGAAAAGTATATCAAGACCTGACAACTTAAGCCCTATGAGCTCAGTTTCAAAATCTTTATCATCAAGTTGTAACATTCACCAAACACAACTCCCCCAAAGGATGTAACTCTTCCCAGGTCTTATTGAAAATTAAAGCAGCAGCTCACACCCTTGACATGGCCAGCAACAGGAAACCTCAATCTGCCACTACCCAGGGAGCATTCAGTCTAGAAAGGGAGCTCTTGAAACATTGCTTCTTGATATTCCTCTCAGCTCAGCTGAGATTCCAAGTGGTTTACAGCCAGAGGGAAAAAAAAAAAAAAAAGAAAGAAAAAACAGCCCACACCATTCTAGGAAAGGGATTTTTACAAGTTTGCTTTGCTAGTATGTTTACACAGAATTTACTTCAAAGTCTCATAAGATAAAGGTTTCAAAGAACCTGTTCTGCTGAGGAGGTTGTTTGATACGGTCACTTTCAAACTAAATATTAAAACCCCTACTAGCTGATGGCCACGTACTACAAGTTACACTAGCTGTTGCAGAGTCTGGTGCTCCTCCATTCCCTTCTCTTAGCAGTCCCATTATTTCCCTTCCTTTACTGACTGCCTCAAGAGATCTAAGAAGGGCAGACAGACAACCCAATGAGTTTGTCATATCCTTAAAAGTTTAAAACTCTTCTCTCTGCTCCTGTCCAATTGTTTCTTCTTTTTTTTTTTTAAATCTCCAACCCCACACTCACTTCTGGGCTCGAATGATAGAAAGGAGTCAAACCTCAAGAGGGAATATTAGCCCCAGAGCATCTACCAGAGGCATATTGCAGATTCTGTGCCTACAGTACTCAAGCAAGAGCTACTGCTTATCCCAATCCAAAGGTGAGCACAACTCTGCAACAAAAACTTGAGAGTTCTTATGCTAGGGGTTTTGTGGGTTTTGATTTTTGTGTTGGATTTGGGGTTTTTTTGCCACTAACAACAACAAGGTAATTTCAAGGGAAGAATTCAGAAACATTCTTAGATTCATCAAGCTAGTGGAATATAAGCAGCAGTACAACTGACTTGCTCAAGTATGGAAGTGTATTAGGATGGCTAAGTGGACACAAACCTCAATTTAATCTTAACTCTATGGAGTAATTTGTCCCCTCCTTCCCCAGGAAACAGTCCAGTCTACTTTTACTCTTAGGAAGGCAGTAAAATTGAAGTTAGATCATTGTGCAAATAATACCTTCACAGGTTCTTGAGCACAAAGGAGAGTGTACAGCATAAACCATTGGGGTTTTGCTTGAATTAAACAGAAGAATTATTTTTACTATATTTCGTAGATATGTTTGAGGAAGGAAACAAGACTAAGACAAAGAAACAAGCACTAGGAATGTAACTAACTGCTTTCCACTTTCACAGGGTCTCTTGAATTAAATAATGGATAGACCTAAACCCAAAATGCTAAGAGTGATACAATCAAAGAGCATGGGAACACAGTTCAAAACAAAACATAAATTTTCCACCATAATGGACAGGATGGCAAAACTAAGTAGGAGTGTTTCCCATTTTCTTAGTTTGTGGGTCTGAGTAGTCCATCAATATTTTCTACAGCTGCAAACCCCCACCCAATGAAGTATTTAAGAGATACCTAACCTGACCTGTATTGGCAGTTTCATTCAAGCCCCACTTTGCTCCCCTCTGATTTCACAGTGACCTTCTTCCCCAAAATGGCCATGTGCTCAAGTCAGTGGGTCTCCTCACACCCTAAGAGAACCCAGACTGATGCTGTAAACAGCCTTTCAACAAACCATGGAGATTTCTCAGCACAACAGTTAGTTCTAATGGAGACACATGAACTGAAATTAACAGTGAAAGGAATATCAGTTATCAAACAACTGAGCATTTACAGCAATGAAAATGTCATTTATTTATAAAACAAAGAGAACAGCAACAGAGCTCAATGTTTGACTAAAAATGAATAGCATCAATGTTTTGACTGAAGTGATCTTTTTGAAACAATAATATTAACAGAGATAGCCCTAAACTGGGAAACTTTCTGATTCTCAAAAAAAAAAAAAAAAGTCGATGATTACTTGACTGACAGTTAAGGGGAAGCAAAAAGCTGTTAGGAAGAAACTTCGGACTGAGAGTAAACAAAGGGCACAGAACTATCTAGCAACCCCAAAACTCGAAAAAACTAACTTGAACAGACTGCAACAAATAGAGATAAAACTTAGTGATGTATCTAATTCAACAGATCAATCCAGAGTGTTTTGCAAAGAAGTTATAGATTAGAAATCATACTTCAACCATACTACATAGAAAATTCAGACTTTTGGAAGTAGTTTCAATATTAAGCTTCTCTGATAATGCATTCTGTCCCAAAGTAAGCCATTTAAATAAGTGATTGGCAATTTCAGCTCTTCTGAATTTCCACTGCGCTTAAATTATAAGATTAAACAAACATAATCTTTGTTAAGAGTTTAGTGAGAAAAGCTTCTACATCAAATCATTCTAATCTCTTGTTAATACAGTTTGGTTATATTTAGGAACACCATTTCCCTGCTTATCAGATATAACCAAGATTCACACAAGTGCTTAATTGAGAAAATTCTCCTAGGATTATCAGTCAGCATCACAGTATCTGCCTCAGAGCACATTCTAGACCTTTCAATGTAACATCATCCCAGACTACATTTGCCCTTAATTTATTTAAATTAGTTTAATCCCTAATATTTTACAATGCAGAAGTAGAAAATTTCTCCTCACATGTGGTTAAATCACAGTTATACTTGACTGTTATATAAACACTCATATTACTGTACATCACAATGTATCTGGCTCACATTTGGGATCATGTTCTTTCCGTGTTAACATTTCTTTCAATATACAGCAGCATTTATGTATGGCCAAGGTCCCACAAAGCAGAGCTTGGCAGCAGCTGAGGGCACCACAGTGCAGTCACAGCCACCCGCCAGCACAACTGGCCAAAACTAAAACGAGCAAACCAGAAGCTGAAACAAATAAACCAACCCTAAAACAATATTTAAAAAATTCTAAAAAATCCAAACAACAAAAAAACCCTTCAAACACTAAAGGTAATTGGCCCATTGGCCTGGTTACTAATACTATAAGAAAACAACTATTAAAGGTGACACCTGGGACACAAACTAGCCAGAGCCAATTCCCAGCTACCCCATAACTTGCCTTTCTGTGCATACGCAGTTTTCAGTTGCCCATCTTTCAGAGACTGGAGCCTGCCAGACCAGGTTGAGCATTCAGCAATGTCTGCTTGAATTACCCAAAGCATTCAATCCAGAAGCCCAAGTTTACCAAGTGTGATCCTTCATTGAATTCCCTACATTCAAAATTGATTATTCAAATCTACTCCTGAGACAGTTCTCAAGATCCAATGAGGACATGGAACAGTTTGGAAAGCAAACTAAGGAACAAAGCAGAAAAACAAATTTGACAAATTTGGGAGAAAATGCTGAAGGGGAAAAAAGGCAATTGTGGCTTTCATTGCACTGTTATTAGATATAACTTGTAATTGCTATGGGGTAGCTAATAGTTTATTCAGGTTGACAACTTAAGTCAAAAGTTTATTATTTCATTCCTGATGCTGAACACTTGAAATTCTTCAAGTTCTTACATCCCAGCTGAATCCTGTATGCATAATACTTGAAAACACATTCTTTATCAGAAAGAAAAATAGATTTGAACACAGTTGCAAGCATTTCATAAATTCATACAATTCTCAAACTACTAGCTTAATTCCTGAGACTATTTTTATCTTTTGCTCTTGTGCCTATTGTTGTCTTCTTTCATATTCTGTTACTACTTGTAACCTACATTAATCCTATCTCACTGCAGTGCAATAATAAAGCAAATAATTACCTAAGGGATGAAAAGACTGTATTCCTCACTATCTTGCATAAGGATGGAAACCGAGCATTTCAGGAACTTCAACAACTCATTTCTCTTAATGGGAGGGAGAAAAAAAAAAAGATTTAAAGACCTCACAAACTCTAGCTCAAGTGAGAAGCTCACAAAGGCCCTTAAGCCACGGAGACATGTGCACACCATCCCCTCACCACACAAAAATGAACCTGTTTCTCACCACCAGCCAGTTCACAGACCCAAACGCCTTCCCCAGTCTCAAGTGAAAGTAGTGTCAAGGGACAGGAACTGGGAAGTGTCCCAGGGTGCACAGATCATGCTGGCAGCAGCACTGGCTCCAGCACACTGAAGTTCAGCTGGTGATGCACAGCAGTTTCTTCAGACCGCTGAGTTTCATGGTCCTGGCTGTATTTTTCACAACAGCCACTTCAGTACTGGGCCTGGTATAGTAAAAAGTTCTGCAGTTCTGTTTCCTCTCACGTAAAATCCTATTTCTCTTCTTCTTTAAGACACACAACTTGAGAGAGAAACACCTCAGGAGGTAACATTTAATTGCAACCAGTTCCCAAAGTGAGCTTGTAAATTATGCTAAATGTTTACATTATGTACTATGAGAATTCCAAGACTAAAACTCTAAACTGCAGTTTTCCAGTTAAAAATGCCTGTCAATTAAAAAGCTTAAACTTGGCCAGTTACTCTCTGTCCCAGACCACCATCCAAACACACTCTTGCTTGTATGCAGCTCTTGCACCTTCTGGGTATCTTGACCACAGAACTAAAACATCCAAGAACCTATTCAGTATTGCTTAGCACTGAATCTTCCGAACAGGGGTAACAAATACAAACACTTATGGAAACAACTAGGAAGTTTTGGGGTTTTTTTCATTTTATAGGAAGAATTAACACAGCAGTAATAGAAGTCACCTTTCTACAGAAGCAGCTCTCACAATTAGCACACTTTAAGCTGCACCACAAGTAGTTACTAGATATGAAATCTGGTTGTTCCATGCCACCAACAGCATGTGGACCTGCTACAGTAAAATATCACAGACATTTTCTTCTCTTTTTCTTTCAGTTTCAAAGACAGCCATAAAGGCTGGCTGGCTCCCTGGGTAGCTATGTTAACACTAAAAACACTGGCCAGCAGAAATTACTGCAATCACACCTCTGCAATCTTCCACAGAGGAGGGCAATCATACAGATCAGGGTATGGTCAAATTGCCCCCTAATTTTGCTAATGTCCATCTACTCTGGATACCCTTACTTTGTATTTTTGTTTCTCAGTCATCACAGAACTGAGAGCTGCAAGAAAAAGAGAAAGAAACAACATGAACAGTCCCTGACTAAGAGCAATACTGGATTGTCAGGAACTAAAAATAGTTGATAGCATCTGTACCAGGCATTTTCTTTTACTCTCTACTAGTTTCCATTTCAGGTATCCTGTTAGCTTGATTTAGGATTTTGCAGCTAAATACAAAGGGCTGCAATTTGAGAGGCCTACAAGAAAATAAACCTTATCAGACTCCTCCCCCACCAAGTGACGGGTGTAAATCACAAAGGAAAAGGTTTTAAGCCTAATTTCAGAAAAATATAGTATTAGCATCAGATCCCAAGGGAATAGAGATATAGGAGCAGCAAGGAAATGCTCCCAGAAATGTTTTCCAGCCTGAAGAGACAAGCTAGCCACATGAACAGGAGAGAGCCACTTCTTTTACAGTGTGTACATTACTGAATGCAAGATCTGTTGACCCTCTGGGCTTCTGTTTTTAACAAAAAGCAAGACACTAGCTTGTGTTTATGAAGATCATAATTGGACTGCAATGTTTTTACTCAGCTTCTGAACAAAATACAAAGAGACCACGTAACACGTTAGTAAATGCAGCATTTAGAGCAGCAACTAAATAGTCCTATCTCATAGTTATATGTTCAATTCTTCATAAATTGTGATCAAGTCCATGAAATGCAGTACCTAAACCAGTTAAATCCCACCTACACCCCAGACATCCACCTAGACCTGCTTGTGTAAGTAAGGTTTTCCACTCTGCTTCCTATCCCTTGTCTCACCACAGCCCTCAATCCCTCAGCCAGGCACCAGCCAACCACTCACCTCTCCAGGCATACCAACTTGCATGCCATCAAGTGCTGCTCTTAATTACCTGGTAATCACCTGCCCCACCCACAGCAGCTGTTCAGGTTCCTGACTGCTTAGAGAACAGGACCGAAGTGCAGACCCCCCACGCCTCCAAAAATAATTTTAAAAAAAGGCAACTTTTCTAAATAATTTGAGACTAGTAGAAGATACATGAGGACATGGAGAGACTTATTTGTTCCCTTTAGGCCAACCAAGAAAAAGATTATACTCTTTTCTGTGAAGGGAAGACAGGGTTTTTGAAGCAGAAGCATGTTTTATTAGAGTAGTCTCCTTCCACATTTGTCCCTCCTCCCCAGGCATTCATATAAATATCTGTGTCTGAAAACACATCTAGACAAGTGCATGGCTTGCACTGGAGCAGTTTAAGACATGCTTTTTATTGCACAAAGAAGCAGAAATGTGCCCTGGAAGAGGCACATCTTTTGTAGCCACAAGAACCCTGCCAGGACACCTGCTGCTAAAGCAACAATTCCAGCTCTGCAGTGGCTTAAGCTGAAATGGAAATATTGCTTCATCAGCACATAAACCACAACAAAGAATTAGTGACATCTCTTTTTCCAAAGTTTGACTGAAGGTTTGGGAAGCAGGTTTGCCTGCAGAGGGCACACAGAATCATGACACATTTGCCTACTGTGCACCTACAATTTCTACACAGTCATAATGACTGCTGGGGTGACTGAGCAAGCTGACAGTGTATGACAGGTTATCTATGGCACATAGAAAGTCACAGAAAGAAGAAGAGAGAAAGAAAACACAGAAAATTACAACACAAAAGTTGTTGAAGGAGTGTGGCAAGGACTGAGGATTAAGAGACACAAATAGGAAGAGTCCATACCCTTTAACTGTAAAGTGCTGAAGGGAAACTGCAAGTACTTGCATATTTGAGCTCACCATCCTGACTTGCATGCCTTGTCCACATTACCATTATTTCAATAAGATTTCCTTCCTGCACAAGCTGCCAGGTCTCCAGTACCAGTCCTACCTCCCTTCCAGCAGTCTCCATCTGGACAGAGAGTTGCAAATAGATCAGGGATTGCTTTTTCCACCATAAGCATTCAAGACAGCCATAGAACTTCAAGGAAAAAAGTCACACTGAGTGCCCAGGGCAGATATTTTAGAAAACTGGAAGAAGGAAATATTGTTTGAGGGTCACAGTTATGTTGAGGTTTAGCCTTTCAAATGTTTGTTGCTTCTCTACTGAAAACTGGAGGTGAGAAAGCCTAGGCAGAAAAGGGATGGGGAAGCCATGTAGACAAAATCATAGCTCTATACAAGGACAAAAGCAGATTCCATCTTCACCAGGGCAAAGAGAATGGTTTCATTATTAGAAAAAACAAAAGCAAAAACTCCCAACACACATCTTCTGCCACTACATTTAGACATTAAATTAAAAAAGCACTATAAAACCATTGCAGTAAATTAGTGAGCTAGAAAAAATAAACAGGGCAAAGTTTTATAGTATCCATATTTATCTTTGGAAAGATGAGCAATTCCAATCTGTATCCCAGCTCCTGCTCAGTATTTACTACAATCTTAAATAACAATCAAGTCAAACACAACAGATCACTGATGTTCCTACCTTCTGCTTTCCATACACAGCAAAAGGTGACAGCAACTACAGCTCAGCTCTCCTGAGCTCACACTGCACTGCAGCTATTCCAGCCACACCAGCACGGGACTGGCCTCAGGTTGTGCAGCCCATGCCTGAGCCAGGCATCAAAGTGCCTTTTCTCTCAGGCAATGCACCCTTCCAAAACTTCTCTACCTTCTTGAGGACAGAAGCAAACCCCTCCACAGGTGCAAAAGTCAATGCTTATCAAAGGTTTCCCTTACCAGCTTCGAAGAGCCATCTCCAGCCAGCTCAGAGCATCCCTGACAGAGAACCAACCCTCCCTCCCGCTGCCCTCCTTTTATCAGATCCAGGTGACACCCATCTACATCCATTCAAAACTAAGCAGTGAAAAGTGATGATAATTAAAATCACCTGAGTAACAGCTGCGGTGAATTAGCTCCCTGCTTTGGACAGGCACATTTTTGGTGTCCTTGCTGCAGTGGGCCAGTCCCTGCCCTGGCACTGGCAGGGGCTGGAGGGCAGCTGGGAGACTTTCCCAGTGCATGGAAACCTCTGCAGCTTTGGTAGTTGGGGCATCTCATGTGTCTGCTGGAAATCTGGCACCACAGTGGGGATCCTCAGGTAGCCTCAGGCTGGTATTTCTGATTTTTTTGCAGTTCCTTTGTCTTTGGCCTGAGATCAACAAAAGGGCTTTAACCTCCCCCCCACCCCCCTCCCAGTATAGCAGAAATGGCTCAGGCCACTTTTCACTGCAATCCTGCCCTGGCCAGATACCTGCAAGGTCTGGATTCATTATTCAAAGTACGCTCATTAGCATTGTCTATTGACAATATTCCATACAAATAGGACTGGGTTGGGTTGCTTTCCAACAAGCTCATGCATAACAGAGATTTCTTTCTAAATTCTTCACTGAACTCATTCAGGAGAAGTTTACCAATCTTCACCTCCACCAAGACATGTTCCTGAGTCCTGTGCCCTTGAGTCTCTGCATTTGTCATACAGGACATTTACTAAACATGTAAATGTTTCTCTTCCAGCATCCCTGCTTCTGCATTACCCACACATTTAAAATGATGCTTCTTACCACAAGACACAGAGCTGCACCTAAGCAACTTGCAAACACCAAGAATAAAAAACGGGGGAGCAACTTGCCCAGCTTCCCCCAAGAAGCGCCTGCCTTCCCACCACATTGTGCTGGCCCCAGAGGCTGAGGGAGCCCAGCAGATGTGGCTTGAGGGGCCACACCATCCTGGGAGGCCTTCAGGCCTGGCTGCAAGCTTCTTGCCTGCAGCTGAGAAGAAACACCCTTCTCTTGAACAAACTTCAGAGGGAGAGCTGCAGTGGAAGTCCCAGTGGGCGTGGCATCCGTCTTTGAGATGCCCCGTGTGTGGGCGTTTGTGGTGGCCATGGCCTCAGTCAGGGCCACGCCAGCCTTCACCCTCACCTCAGCCCTGGCAGAGTTTGCTGTGCCCTCGGTTGAGGCTGTGCTGGCACCAGGCTTTGCCTGCAGCTCGGTGGGCCTGGAGTCGGGCTGGGCTGTGGCCGTGGTTGCTGCGGCGGTTCTCCTCCTACGCCAAATGCGCAGGAACCTCCGCAAGATCCGCAGCACAAGGAAGGGTGGGAGGAGAGGGACGTTCCATGCTACGCTCCAAGCGTGGAGCTCGGCCCAGCAGGGACAGCAGGCCCGGCCCAGGTGGGGATGGCCGCAGTACCTGCGCTGCTCTGCGGAAGCGGCCATGGGCGGGTTCCTGCTCTTGTGTCCCGTCCTTCCCTGCATCTGCCAAAGAGCAAGCGCAGCCAGAGATGAGGGGCCGCGGGAGAGGCCAGAGAACAGAGCCCAGGCCTGCGGGCCCCCAGGCAGGGACAGCCCCCGGATGGCCAGGGGACACAGCACGGCCTCCAGGGGGCCAGCCCCAGGCCCTGTTCTGTCCTGTCTGCTGCCATGTCCACAGGGGCTGGGATGGCATGGGGCCAAGCTGGCTGCAGGCACCGGCCCTGCTGCCCGGCTCTGCCACTCACTGTCCTGCAGCAGCTGCAACTGCTGCGGCGCTTCAGGCTCCTGTGCTGGGACAGCTGCAGGGCCTCTCCTGTTTCTGCCCCGTAGCAGCCTGAACAGGCTGAGCACTCTGCCTGCCATCGCCTGTCTGACCTCGAGGGTACATTTGAGACAGGTGCCTCAGGAAAGGTCCCAGTCAAGGAGTGCCACAGTTGTGCCTTTGAGGCATCTGCAACACAGAAGCCTCAGGAAGGCTACAGGACAGCAAGTCCTGCCCTCTGTTCTCAAGGGCTCCTGCCACAATGACAGGAGACTCCTCGTGAGCAACTGAGGTCACCAAGTCCCACGGCCTGGCCACAGTGGCACCGGCCGCAGGGATGGGAGATCCCTCGGAAAAGCTCCGAGTCACCAGGTCCTGCAGGCTGGCCGCGAGGCCGGCCGCAGGAGGAACGCCTCAGTAAAGCTCCAGGTCAGCAAGGAACGAGCTGCTGGGTGGAGGTTCCTCACAGCACCGCTCTCTTGCCTCCTGTCCTGTCGCGTGCTCCGAGCACTGTGGCGCGGCTGTGTCACCGCCAGCGCCTGTGTCAGCGCGTGTCACAAAGGGCCGCTTTGACACCCTGTCCCACGATGACCGTGCTGTGCCGTGTCACAAAGGGCCATGGACACACTGCCTCCTGCCCTGGGGCCACCCCCGACATGCCGAACGTGCCCCAGGTTGGAAAGAATCCATTGTCCCGAGTGTCTAAGACAGCCCGGGACACACCTGGACCGGCCAAGTGCTCAGGGATGGAATCTCCACGGTGCCTGGCCCACACAGCCCAGCTCGGTGCTGGCTGGCAGCACAGCAGCTTCCAGCAAGCAAGAGGCAAAGGCATCTTGCCAAGAGTTGAAACACACCTGATAGGGAAGATGGCATTTGTGTGTGCATGAAGGCCTTTGAATTCACAGCTCTCCAAGAGAGCTCTGGGGCTCTCAGCTGGACAGAGAGGATCCACTTCAGACCTGTGCTCAAACAGGGGGGAACACACCCTGCTGCAGGTGCCTGGGTTCGTCTCCGCAGGCCCAGGCAGATGCCAAAGCTGCTCCTCATAATTCGTATTTCTGCACGTAGATATCATGTATTCTGATCTTATTAACATACGTAGTAGAGGATTTCATACTACACTCTTAGTCAGACTCAAAAGGAAGAGGGGACACCCGAGGAAGATAGGTGGAGTTTTAAGTACATTGATATAAGTTGATATAACCCTGGAGATAGTTCCCCAATATTTAGGAAATATTTTTCTGTGATGTTCTTTCAGGAGTACTTCTGTCATCCCGCTGAGTAATGATCCAAATGTGGGCCCAGCTCTGTTCCTTAGGCCAGGATGGGTGGGACTGCCCCTGGCTGCACTTTGCTGCTCCCTCACTTGAGCAGTGCATTCAGAGATTTCCAGCTAATTTGGGTTCATCATTTGAGTTTATCTGGTGAGAAGGGCTGCAGTTCTGTTTCTAAAACACAGCAGCAAAAGAGACAAGGGTAGTAACAGGGATGAATTCAAGGCATGCTCCAATTTCTTCTGCCACACTGCAGGGAAAATGTGGGAGCAGAGAAATGGAGAGCAGGGAAACACAGCAGTGGCTCACAGGGCAGTCCAGAGAATAAAGAAGGTTTGAATAGCCTAAGAACATACAGTCTCAAAGCTTCTCAGGCAGGAATTCTGCAAAGGTATACCTTTGATTTGTTGTATTGTTTGCTTATTTTTAATTTTCTGGTCTCTTGATAACTTAAAGTTCCAATCCATCTTTTTTTACATTTGTTTGTTTTGGTTTTTGTTTTTCTTATCTATGGAAATCTAGAATCTCAGCTCAGCTTTTTTTTGTGATCTACATCATGATTGCTGTAATTTACTTATCAGAGAACAAAAATCCCTATGCACTTTGCACTTCTGGAACCTGTGCCAGCTGTGTCGTGCTCATTACATGCCCATGAGATGTGACAAGGAGCAGCTGTAGCTGATGTCAGAGGACAGCAAGGAGGGGTGGAGGAATCAATTCTTCATTCCTTAGTAAGAAGGGAAACAAGTACTGAGATGGGTTTACACTCTTTCTGCTGCTATGGGTTTATGGCACATTGTAATACAATTATCTACAAGCAGGAAATCAGCAGACTGTTAAAAAATGGCAGCACAGGGCTGAAAAAGCTACCCCTAGTGCTGAAGGGCAGTGGATTTAATTTGTCCCTAAGCTGGTAGGGATCTCATTCTGTGATAGGTAAATAAACAAATTGCAGGTAAAATAAATCTACACACATCTGTGTTGAGACAATCTGACTGATGAGGTGTCTGGATATTGTGTGCATAAGAATCTCTAACCAAATACTGAATTCTAATAGACTTCACAAGTCAATTCATACTGGATTTCACAAAGGCAGTTGTCAATGCCCTATGGTTGAACAGCTTATTGAATTAGGAGAAAGATACTCACTATTCTGAGCAGACTGCATTCTCAAAGTATAGGTGAAACAGCTAAAACATCCCATCAAATATGACTTAGCAGGGAAAGGATTTATAAAAATTCCTTTGTAAATAGAAGCATATTGTTCTGATCTTACTTCCATTGTTCTGTGAAATTAGAATGACTTTTATACATAATGAACAAATGAATATTTGTTTATTGAACATAAGAAATTATTTTTTCTTTACAAATGGCCTCATAGATTAAATACTGTTTATATATCTCAGAAAGCTGTGGGGGAGCTGTGAAGAGTTCTGTTTAAATCACCCCATGTGATTTATAAATCACTTCTAAATTGTTTAAATCATCTCCAGCTTATAAGATAGGAAACATTTTGTTAGAGAAACAGCTAACTATGTATTTTCATACTGATAATGATATAACTATATCTTTTATAACTGTAACTTTTATAACTATAACTTTTCATACTGAAATATCTGATGCTTTGAATAATACATGACATTTGAATGTTTATTTTGCACTTGGGACCCAGATTATCTACTAATCTTTGGGGATATTGGAACATCCAGCTCAGGAGCTTGTTCTATGCAGTAACCAGCTCCAAGCAACTTAAAGAATATCAGCTGCTGGGGTCACTTGTAAATCTTCCTGTCTCTGAAGTTAAATTGTTTAAACAAATACTATAGGTTTGCAATAAGATCAAAAAATGTATGTTTAAGGAAGCTTTTGAAATGGCTTAGTGAGATGTAAATTGACTGTGACTGAGTGGAAATGAAACTAGGTGCTATGATGGTACCATTTGGCAAAATGTGAGCCTGTTGTTACTCAGGAATGACAGACTTCAATGTCAGGGAAAAAAGGATTCCACAGAGCTAGGAGTTTCTAACAGTGCAAACCAGCACCATTCATTTTGCAAGTCAGCACAGCTTTCAGTCATGTTTCTGAGTTTCATATTGGATGCTCTCATTACTGTTTTCTTTTCACTGACTCATCTGGAAAATGTGGAGATCCTGAGCAGTTTACACCAACTGATCCCTCGGGCTAGGGAATACAGCACAAAACAATGCACCTGGCAGAGCCCCTTTGTTGCCATGAGGTTTTTCCTGTGTGTCAAGTGCTCATATTGAAAGAGAATGTGCAGCTTCTCTCACGCCTGTTAATGTAAACACTGGCCATGTTTTGCTAGCTGTCTCTCTTTGTTTACATATTTCTAGATTGGAGGAGAAAGGTGATGGACAGTTAGTTTAACCAGTGTTGATTAGGAGGTGGGAATTTAATCATCCAATGGATAGACATTATAGGAGATGTATATAAGTTACTTTGTAAATAAACTGGAGGAGTTCCTGCTTCCTGCCCTGATCTGCTCGCAACCCAGAAAATGTCTCCCTGAGTCCCTCTCTTATCGTCAGGATCAGCTGTGGCACCCCTTAATCCTTTGATGATATCCATCTTTAACATGCATCCTTATGGCACACAAGAAACCTGACTGCAGAGTAGTCACACAACCAGAGCACATGTCACCAGTTGCTCAAAGTGGGCCTGTGGGTATTTCAGGCTGAGTGGGTGGGTGTTTTATTTATCACATGGATATGACAACTCTCTTCTTGTAGTAGGGGAATGCAGTAACTGCTGTTCCACCACTAACATTTGTTTAATGTAGTCAAAGAAAAAAACCATTTTTTTAGATTTTTTTAATGTATTCTGCTCCATATCATGATAGATTCTAAAAACCATGGTGACTTTTTCAACTGTTTTCTTTGAAGAGATCTAATAGCACAGTTAACACAGTTGAATTATTTCACCAAGTAAGAAATTTCACTCCATTTTCTGCTTTCCTCATTCATTAAATTTATTTTCATCAGGTACCAGCTTGCTGTCCAGCAAACCAATCTCATTCCATATTGATTTGGGATGAGGCAAAAGGACAAAAGGAAATAAAAAGAGTAGGGAAAAAAGTGGTCAAAAAAAAGAGAAGCCCTTGACCTCCTTCCCTTATGTGGCAGCCTAGTATGGCTGAAAGATAAGTGTTGTGATATATATGAAAGTAATTCCTCTAACACAAGCAGTATAAATTTATTTCTAGCCTCTCTCAGTGTGGTATTGGTTTAGTAGATTTGGATAGCTAGCACATTGTGACAGGAGTCATGATCCAGCAGAAAATATTTTTCAGTTGAAAAACCCACATGACCTTTGGTTTGGTGAAAACCAAAGACAAGCAGAAAGTTTGTTTGCCCAGCCTCTCTTCACTGCCTCACTCCTGATATGCTCCAGGCTCCAATATTCAGACCATGCCTCTGTTCAGAATGGTTTGAGCCTGTGCTGTGCCTATTTACACATGTTAGTACAACACTCACACTCTGCCAAGGATGAGTGATTTTCAACACTTCTGATACTGAAATGCTCTTCAAAATAAATGTTCTGATCCTATGAGCTACTGAAATGTTCAGATTGTGTCACAGCTACTGAAGGCAGATGTGTTACACTGTGTCAGAAGCATATTTAACACACTCGAGGGCTTGCAACAGGCACCATTTGGACTGATGTAAGTTTGTAATGTGATAACAGATCACTATCATATAAGAAGCGAAATTGCCAGATAACCTTGTTATAATTGCAAGCAGCTTATGTGCAGAAAGTCTGATGTGAAGAGCAAAAGATCATTTAGAAGAAAGATGTTAGGAGCAGTCAGCTCTTTAATTTTCGTCTTCTGATTCATGTGCTTACATCTGTCTTACCATGAAATGCTGTCCATCAAAATAATTTTCCAGACAGGATTTCCTAAGATGTTGATTTATAAATTGGATACAAATTTGCACAAGATCATTCTGAGTCAGCTTTGAATCTGACCTAAAAGTATTTCTTGTCATATGGAAGCAAATTATGGTGGAGGAGTAAAACAACAGAAACATTACTGAGAAACATTGGTGCTATTCTTGGCACTGGAATGCTGCTGAATGTCACAAAAAACTGACAGATCAGAAACGGGTGACTAAAAGAAAACAGGACACCAGTAGCTTAGATTGTCTGTCTTTATTAAAATATACTCTGCCTGGACTGTAAAAAAACAAGGTAGTTTTGGCCATCTTTTTTCACACAGAAGCATGACCACTGCTACAAACCCTGCCATCTTCAAAGCATGACAGGTACTTAGAGCTACCAAATGAAGTTGTTTTAGCGTGTCATAGTCTGATGTGGAATTGCATTTTATGGAAATGGTTTGCTCTGGCTCACCCCTGGAAAGTGTATGGTTTATCTCAAGTCTGTAACCTCCCTGCAGTATCGTCTATCTGTAACGCTATTGGCTGAGGAATCTTGCTGCGCCTACTTTGAACCTCTGTGTTAAAGAGTGCAAACAGAGAGGGCTCGTCCTCTTTGCCTGGGAGGTCTCCGGAAGCTCCCCTTCCCTCTCTCCCCTTCCCTCTCTCCCCTTCCCTCTCTCCCCTTCCCTTCTCCCTCTCACTCAGTGACCATGCTGCCTTCCCGGGGTAAGACTCTGAATAAACCCTCATCTCATCAGCACCTCACCAGTGTCTGGAGTCTCTTTACCTGCCAGCATGCGAACACCCACGACCCTAGAGCCTGGGGGGCTCCCGGGGGACCCTCCCCAGGGTCCCCCCTAAAATCTAAACTACAACAAATGATGCACCAACGTGGGGCCACAGCATCAACGACCCTGAGACAAAGATGGACCACGGCAACACCAGCACAGCACAGAACCTCGCGAAACACCGCTTCAGTGCCGTCTCCAGCTGAGCGGCCGTCCCGAGCCGCCGCGGCCCGGGGCGGCCCCTCCCCCACCGCATAGAGACCCCGCAAGCCACTACGCTGCCATCCCACCACCGCTGACCAGCGCGGCGCTGGCTTGGGGCCCCGGCCCACCATGGCGCAGTAGCGCGGTGTGGGCAGTGCGAGCCCCAGCGCAGTGGGACCGTCGCCTCAGCATGTGGCCGTGGTGCAGGCGGCGTGGCCGCAGTGCGGGCCGTCCCGGCAAGACCGCCGCGGCGCAAGCCCAAAAGACGGCGTGGTGAGGCCCCGGCATGAGGCGCGGCGCGGCCCCGGCTCTGCCGCTGTGCGCACGCGGGCCCCCGGCACCTAGAGAAGCCACGTGGACCACCCCTGGCCCTCCCCCCACCCGGTAGCGGCGGCAAGAAGAGCCCTGCAGAACAAGCACACCGTCAAGCACGAGCAGCCAACGCCCTGGACAGCAGCGAAAAGAACTCAGCGAGACAGCCATCAGAGAAGGAAAAAGGAGTCTTCAACTTCGCCCAATCCCCACACCTCCCAAAACTCGGTTTTGTAAATTCTGTAACGTCTACCCTTACCCTTACTCCCTCCTCCCCTCGCTGCTCATTCTCCCTAACACCCCTTCCCTTAACAAACCCCCAAGAGTTAAGCCCGGCATGGCACAGCTGCCACCACGTGCGCTGTGACCACATGGCCAACATGGCCATGTGCTCTTAGTTCCCACTTTCCGCTTTCCAAGTCCCACAAGGTAAAAGCTAAGAAACCAAAACCCTAAGCTAAAGGAAATTTGTAATACCAGTTTTACAGCCTTGTATAATTGTTAATTCTACTTTATGATCCCCTTTCCCTGTTATTCTGCCCCTGTCCCTTGCTGTTCTGGCCAAACAGCCGGGTGATCCAGACCCCTGTTTCTCTAACCCTAAAACCCAAAACCTGTTGTTTCTGCATTTCCTTCCCATCCCCATGAAGTAGTTTTACAATTATGCCTTTCTAGTTTTGTGTGTGTTCATATTGCAGATTCCCCTGTTTTCAGTTTTAGAAAGCAGAGGCCTTTTCAGGTCACAAGGGTAAATCCATGGGAAGCAGTTTTTGAATTGTTTTCTTGTGAAGCGCGATTCAGTATTAGACTATTGAATCAGTAACGCTCTTGGGTATATACTGTCCTCAGTAGGTTCTGAAGGTGACTGATAACCTAAGTGTCTGAGAAAGTATTTGACGGTTTTTGTAGTTTTTTTTCTTTTTGTTTTTCTTTTCATGACCTAAAACTGGGGGTCTTCTGTTAGGTTTCCAACACTTCTGGTGCAAGTATGGACGAAAAAAATCCCCAATGGGTACATATGGATGAATGTAAACAATTGCATGCAGAGTGTGGGTCCTTTGGTTGAGCCAGGTAGAAAGTGAAAGGAATAATTTAGCTCAGATCCATGGGTGAAAATCTGAAGCCTTGTGTGGAGTCCGGGATACTCCAAGTGTTTTCCTGTCCCTGGAGTTGGAGCAGAAGTCAGCGCCACAGCCTAAACTGGGGGCTGTGGTGGTCTGAAAAGCCAGTTGGAAAAGGCTAGACACTATTAGGCCAGACACGCTGAAAAGGCTCTAACAAATTTGTTAATTTGTTTCAATCTTGCAATGTAAACCCACATAACCCGTTTACTGCAATTACAAAGTCAGATAAACTGTTCACAGTATAACATAATCCTTACTGCAATTGTATTTGTTCTTATGCTGCAAAACTGTGTAATTACTGTTTCATTTTTAAAATGTTGTCATGTGTCATATTTCTCTTCTCACATTTTAACGAAAAAAGGGTGAATTGTGGAAATTGCATTTTATGGAAATGGTTTGCTCTGGCTCACCCCTGGAAAGTGTATGGTTTATCTCAAGTCTGTAACCTCCCTGCAGTATCGTGTATCTGTAACTCTATTGGCTGAGGAATCTTGCCGCGCCTACTTTGAACCTCCCTGTTAAGAGTGCAAACGGAGAGGGCTTGTCCTCTTTGCCTGGGAGGTCTCCAGAGGTTCCCCTTCCCTCTCTCCCCTTCCCTCTCTCCCCTTCCCTCTCTCCCCTTCCCTTCCCCCTCTCCTTCATTGACCATGCTGCCTTCCCAGGGTAAGACTCTGAATAAACCCTCATCTCATCAGCACCCCACCAGTGTCTGGAGTCTCTTTACCTGCCAGCATGCAAACACCCATGACCCTAGAGCCTGGGGGGCTCCCGGGGAACCTTCCCTGGGGACCCCCCTTAAATCTAAATCACAACAGTCTGATTTTAAAAGTGAGATTTAAAAGTTGATATTCCCTTCCATTCAAATAATCACCTGAAAATCAGAGCTTTTTTTTTACACTTCTGTGTACGTTCTGCTTATTTTTACCTCCATAGAAAGAAAGACAATAGAGGTGGGGATATCAGCCTAGAATTGGAAATGCTTTGCGTTATCTGGTAATCTCATATGCATTATATGCAAACACTTTAGCAATCCATCAATGCTGAAAGATCTACAAACTTTTCAAACATGAGAGCTTTAATTCCAGTACAAAGTATATTCCCAAATGCAGCTCATGTCCAGAAGATATCAAGAAAATAGGTGTTGTGGTTGTCTTTGTGTGAGGTTTTTTTTGGGGTTTTTTTGTTGGTTTTTTTTTGAAATTACATTACATTATTCATAGATCAGAGTAATGGTTGTTTAGGGAGGAGATGGTTGAGGTTTTTTCCCTCAGGGGCTGAATAAAACCTCTAAGAATGGCCAAGAAAAACAGTAACAATTAATCTGAAGTGATTCAAACTCTGGAGAATACTTTCTCCCTTCTACATCCTCTCCACCTCAGTACAGGTTTGGTACAGCTGCTGGCAGAGAAGGTTAAAAGTTTATTGCTGTGGACAGGGATACCGTAGTTTCAAAGTCCTGGAACATTAACATGCTGAGTCTGCCAGTCATCCTAGATATGAAGTAGGGATCTTGAAAAAGATGGACCTTCTGGGGAAAGAAAGAGAAAAGGAACTTTTATTTTATAGTTTTCTACTCTCATTATCACATGTCGAGGCGCCTCTCAGGACAAAGTCCCAAGCCTGCCCGGGCTAGCTCAGATACCACAGCAAGCTGTAGGTACGAGACACGCAGGCCGAGCCGATCCTGTGGGTCTGGGCTCCTACAAGCTGTCACTGAATGTTAAAAACAGGGCCAGGAGACCTTCTGCTCCTTTGAAAAAGCCTTTATTAGGACAGCCTCAGGGTGGGGGCTCAAGGGGCTGTGCACACCGCTGCTGCTCCCACAGAGACACCGCAGAGTAGGAGGTGTGGTCGATTCTGCTGCTTGCGCCACAGAGTCGGGGCTTCCGTCCTCACGGGAGTGTGCAGGAACGCCTGTTCGGGCTCATCGAGTCTAGGGGTGTCTCTCTCTCTCAGTACCTTTAGGTGAGGGCGAGGAAGCAGAAGACTCTAGCAGACAGTCTGACGGCTAGCTGACCTCGTGATGTCTTTTGTGAGCTCAGGTTTGGTGTGGATCTGTTGTTCTGAGGTGTTATTCACTTTAGCTGGGCTTCCGGGGAAGCAATGTACTATGGGAGCTCCGAGGTTCTTTGCATTGGGGCTGGGTCAGCAGCAGTTTGATGGACAGGCGGAGAGCAGCAGAGGCGGTGCTCAGCAATTTGACAGGCATGTGGGGAGCAGCAGAGGCGGTACACAGCAGAAGGGGAGGAACGGAGGAACAGGAACTGGGAACAGAACTCAAAACAAGACAATTACAATTCAACTGCAACTGTGTAACTATACATTTAAACATCTTCAACTTTAACTCATTCACTTCACTGAAGGCAGAAATGACAGGTGCAGAAAACGGCAGAGGAATGAAGGGAGGAATCAACAGAGTAAATCCAAGAAGTTTATTGGAGGACCGAGAGCACCCACCCCACCATCTGCTCTGACTGAGCCCAATCGGGTTCTGGGACAGGCCCCTTTATAAGGGAGTGGTACAGTGGGTGGTGAGGAGGGACCAACCAATTGGGTTCAGCCTGGGTGTCTAGACAGGTAACTGACACATGCAGGAACCAGTCACAGGAGGGAGGAAGGAACTGCCTCTGGGCCTAGCCTATCACTCTACGCCCCTCAAAGAACTTTCTAGTCCTGAGGCGGAGCCCTGAGATGACAGACAGGCTTCAGAGAAGGAGGGGGAAAGGACTGACAACTAACTGTCAACTAGGGGGTTTCTAGGAGCAAACCGTCAAGAGAGTGAAGCAGGGGGTACACAGAACAAAGCATTTGAACAATAAACATCCATAAAAGACAACTAAACAAACATGCACCACTACATCCACACAAAGCCCAAACACGTCTGCCACTGAACAGCACATCAGGACAAACCCAACAGCAAATATGTGATGTGCTCACTCATTAAACTGGAATACCAGAATACAAAGATTGCCTTTCAGATAAACTGGCCTAGTTTATCTGTACAAAGAAAATAAATTTATTAGGTTCACATTACACCACCAGGAATTCTCAGAGCACCATCTGTTTTTAAGCAAACAATTGCAACTCATAAAGTAGTATACCTACAGTGATTTACAGAGAACAGTTCAGAACTTTATCCCCAAGTATGATGACAGAAAATTACATACTTTTCTAAATCAATGCTTCCTAGAGACTCAGGATCAATGCAGATATCCTTTTCATTGTTTAGTTTTATATCTATTCCTAGATTGGATTGGATTAAATAATATTAGATTGATAGATAATACAACACATATCTTTTATCTCAATTTGACTAAACAACATTTGAAATACTCCTAAAACAATGTTTCTTCATTTGAATCTTCAGGTACACAGCTGGAGATTCAACTGAATTTCTATTTCCTCTTTGTCCTGCTACTGCCTTTGATGAAATTTATTTGGATGTGTGAAAATGGAAGACTCTGACGTGGAATTAGTTCAGGACAAAATTAGGGAGAAAAGTGGGAAATAACATGTTAAGTGTCTCCAATGACCCTTTCTCCTCTTGGTACATGAAAAGGGAAAAACCTCTGAGTCACAGAAAGTAACAGGAAGTTCTTTACTGACAACTGCACTCACCTCTAAAGAATCTGGGTGTTATCAACCTTTTATCAGGTCCCTTCTAGTATAAATTTCAGAGCCTTTCTAGTATAGCTTTGATACTGCTGGTAGAATGACCAGCTTCAGTGTTGAAACAGTCGTTCTCCTTTCACGCCTGGTAACATAAACTTAAGAGATTTGTGTTCTGACTGTCTTCCTATTTAATTACTTCAGAAAATAATCTACCTCAGTTTTTCCATCAGCAGCAGGTGCCTCAGATCCCAGAAATTTTTGTATTGTACATGATGGAAGAAATAATCAGGTGGCTTGGTTTTATTCTGCAGTGGTAGTCAGCAGTTATATTATCCCTGTTACTACTGTCGTAAGAGAATCTGAAAGACAGAATATCTGAAGATGAGATTCTGAATTAAAAAGGTTGATCTAAAGCTATTGTGAAATCCATTTGAACTTGTATCTCAGTTCTAGTAGGTCAGTTCTGATTCAATGGTTATTTGCAAATACTTGTGATATTTCAGAAGCTACACAGATATCTTGCCAGTTATAAATCTGAAAATGATTGGATTTCAGGGGGAGGAGTTACATGATAAGGTGAATTAAGTAGCAGTTTCATTTATGGTATAGTTAAACTGAGATGTCAGGATTTATGACCCTTGTTGGAAGGGTCTGAATAGTTTTCATGGAAACTATATAATATTGGTGTTCATTTGAAGTCCAGGACACTCTCAATTCTTCACTTCTTTTTAATGCAATATTCCAGGCTTTCATTCTTATGACAACTGCCACCAAAATCAAACTCAATTATTTAGGGACAAACACTTATTGGTGTGGTTGTGACAGGAGAAAGAATTAAAAAAAGTTCACATCCATCACAGGTTGCCAGTATGACTTGGAGGAAGAACAAAATCATGGGAGGCAAAAAAGTCCATGAGTCTTTTTCCATCTGGCTCTCTCTAGTAGAAGTCTAACAAGCCTAAGATCCAATGGTTTGGAGAATTATGCCATGGTCAGAAATGTGCTTTGAGATACACTGATTTAGTTCCCATCTCTGCATTTCTCTGTGGACATCTGTATTGCAGAGCCATGCAAAGAACTAGACAAATCATCACAGCCAGCTGTGGCAGAAGTGATGCTAAATTCAGTTTTACTCTGAACACCTAATTCTTCTGTACCCTCTAACAAACAGAAGTTACCCCCCAGCAAGATTTGTGGTTAGTCCCTTGATATCAACAGGCTTCAGAATACCCCAGCCATTGCTTTCTCTTGTGCAATAGGATTTTTTCCACAAATTGCTGGGGAAGTTGTAAAGTGCTGCTATTTCTTGACATTATTTCAGTATTAACCTACAAAAGAGGATGCACCAATAACTGGCCATATGGAACTTAGATCGTTTCAGGCTATTAGGGTAAATAAATTATTTTTAACCCTAGACACAAAAGCCTGCCTCTAACTTTAACAATATAATTTAAAATACCTTTTTGATATTTACACCTTAGGCAGGATAGTTTAGTGGCAGTTTTAGATGAAAATTGCAAAGTTATAGTCAAGGTAAAAATTACTACAAGAACATATGTCCTAAGGGTGGAACAGACTTTTGATTCTGGTGTGATCCAAAAAAGGGTGAAGGTATGAAACTAAAAGACAACTGGAGAAGTTTCAGAAGGAAAACAGGGAAGCAGTCACCAATTTTTGCAGAAACTGTAAAGCAATAATTAGCAGGAGTTCAAATAACATGCTCTCCCAAATGATTTGTTCATTCATGGCCACAGAGATTTAAAACTGATACCCACAATTGCTACCATCATGCTGATCGTGTACGTTTCAATAGTGTTTCAGTACTGGCATATTTCTAATATCAGTTGACAAGTAGATTCACGTGAGACGGAGTTGGAAAGAGCATCTTTCCCCTGCTGAAGAGTTCAACACTTTTATATGTAACTGTTTAAAGCTGAGAGGTAAAGAGTAGCTCAGTTTATTGAAGAAGCCTGCTTTCTCCCTGCAGGGTAACGTTCAAACATGACAGCTAGAGCATCAGTCTCTAGTTCAAATCTTTTGGGGAGTGGCATTTGCTCAAAACTTGAAGGAATAGAGAATAATAATAATAATAATAATAATAATAATAATAATAATAATAATAATTTTTTTTTAAAAAAAAAGTAATATGGCAACTAAAACTCCAAAGATTCATAACTTGAAAAATCTAATGTTCAGATGCACACACCTACTACAGTTAAAATCCTTGAAGCAATTTAACAGATACATTTAGATTCTATCTGACTTGTTTCTTACCATCAATGTTAAAATATTTAATAAAAAATCCAAACCAAACCATAGACACACATTCAATTCTGTGTTGGTTCTCCTACAGTTGGGAGCCCCTCTGCCCACATTTCATAGTTGCATATGAGATCATGAACAAATTTGGAGTGCTGAAAAATTTCATGCTAAATGTGTGGCTCACAGGGCTTGATTTGAGAAATAAAACAAGTATTTAGAGTTCAAAGCAAGCAAGGACTCAAAATATTTTAAAAAATAGATTATTTCATCCATCTTTCACCATTGTGTGTGGTATAATGTGTATCATTCTGAAAGGATGACTTCACAGATATAAACCAGCAAAGCTGCTCCAATTTCAGTATATAATCTTTGAGGAGCAATCAGGGAAACGTCAGTTAGAGACAAGAGTGGGGAAAAAGCAATAATAAGAAAAGGCCTGGAGTGAACTGTAATAGTCACCTACGATCTAAAGATGGAACCCTCACAAATTCTTGGGATTTTTGTTTAAGTCAGACTTACTGACCAGGGTTCATTAAATGCTATACTGTCCCAAGGAGAAGGCTGGTCATGCATAAAAGCATTTCTGTTAATGGTATTAGCCCATTAAAAAAAAAAAAAAAAAGGAAGAAAATTCCTGCAAATAAAAAAAAAACCAAAACAACCAGCACATGCTTCTGTGGTTTAGAGTTAATTGAGCTTTAACAGGGGGAAATTCAGAGCAGGACTTTATAGAATGATTAAAGACACCTGAATTCTCTTTGCTTAGGTCCTGTGGAAGCTCTCAGGATTCATAAGAAATGAAATGGTGGGCGCTGGCAGCAGAGCTGGATGAAGTCTGCATCAGTGTCTCCAAGGCAGGGTGAGTGTATCACTAACCCATCTTTGGAGTATGATTTTTCAGCAGCTGTTAATCTATTAGTTTTAACTTCTCAAAGCAAAGGACTTTTCAGATATCAGTAAAAATTGTTAAAATTCTGAATTACTTTCTTTTCTCCTACGCTTTTTTAGTCCTAATTGAATGTCTAATTTCTTGCTTGAGAAATTAAACTGCTGTGAAATAAGGCAGGTAAATGAGAGCTCCTGCTTGCTCCTGTCCCACGGGTGTGTTGATGCAGCAGCCCTGCTGTGTCTGCATGCCCCATGGGTGGGCTTTAGGCTCTTGTTTCTCCCACCTTGTTCACCACAAAGCTGTAGAAGACCCAGGTTAAGGCAATTATACACTTTAAAACACCGAGTTTCTTCCCTCACCAAAGTACAAATGTGTTTTGCACAGAGCTGAAATTTTGTATTTACCTGGTGTCTTTCAATTAAAGAGAAACTTATTTAATCACATGGCCTGCTTTGGTCATGTGTTTGGTTTTTTGTTATTTGTTTGGGGGTTTTCTGGCAACATATTTTGTCCCCAATATTTGCAAACTATGTCAAGGTTTTCAGAGTTATGCTGATCCAGGTTTAGGAGACCTTTTCATAAAGGCAAGAAGAAGTAGCAGTAAACAGTTCTACAAAACTACATTTACAGAAAACATTTTATAGGATTCTAAAATTAAACTTGATTGAGGGCATTTGTTAAAGAGCTAAACAAATTAGAAGAACTTAATAGAATATTTTAAGCACTTTAAAAGGAAAAAACCAGATCTTTCCCCTTGTACAGTTATCTTGAAAGGCCTTTTAAATAAATAACACTATGACACTTGATATAATTAGATTTAAAACCTATCATGAAATGGTATCCATTTAAGGACTTCTATTTAACCAGCTATCAGGGCTTTGGATTAGGGGAAGAAGAGAATTCTGACGAACAATTAAACAAATGTCATCTCTTTACTCCATCCACTTTTATTTGTTTAGTGAAGAAAACATTAATGGAAATGCAGATACATTAGGACATTATCATAACTAGTACATTAATAATGCAAATAGCTTAAGAAGGTTAATTGCTTCTCAAATGAGTAGTTACTGTGTAATGTTCTTCCTTTGCAAAATACACCAACTCATTCAAAGATAAAAGCAATTCCTTTTTTTTTTTTTTTTGTCTGCAGCTACTCTTGAAATATACATAAGCATTTTGACCTGTTTGGATTGAAAACAATTATCAGTCAGCAATTACAGGATGAAGTCCAGCATTCAAAGATCAGAAATACATTATCAGTGAAAAATCTTTACTCTTTATACAGCATCAAAACCAGACAGTTATTTCTGTACTGCTAAAACGTGCCTTTCCCCAAAAGGCCAGAACTGAGCACCACAAGCACCACATTTGAATTTCAGATTATTATTGCTGCTCTTGAAAACAATTAAACCTCAATAACTGCTCCCTTGGTTTGCATGAATGCATTCTCTCAGTTGTTTTAACATTGTTTGAGATCCAACATAGGACGTCAACTGTCTCTGTTAGATTCAGATAAATAACTGAGTTGACTTTTCTGGTTTAAACTGAAATATAAGTGTTTGATCACTGGGATTTCAACATAGCCACTCTTTCATTAGTAACTCACAATAACAAAAAATATTTCAATGTATCCTGCAATGGAGCAGAGCAAAAGTCAAGTTCTGTTGCAGTGAGATCGGCATTTGATGGAGCAAATCATAAAATGAAATGACACACAAGTTTCCAAAGGAAGGTCACTTTCAGAATTATGATTTACTCTTAGGTTTGTAATCACTGCTTTTGACTTCAACCTCTAATAAATTCTCTAAGATTTCCTAAGCCACAAGCAGAAAGAAGTCATCCAATACTTCAAACAAGAGGGAAGCTAACTTCTGTAGTGTTGTGGCAGGAACCAAGGTCACGCGGCTCCTTGCAGTTACTAATCAAATGTGGGATGGAGAAATCTCCCATCCAAGCTGTCAGTTGTCCTTTTGGAGAGGGTGTTCCTGCAATTTGTGTTCTTTCTGTAGTCCTTGCTGTATATTCCTAGTTATTTTCTCCATGGAAATCTCAGTTTTCCTTATTTTGGTCCACCTATCAGTTAAGTTTGCAAGCAGTGCCACTGAAGTGATATATTTTGGTATTTTCCCAACACAGTCTCATGCTCCAATTAACAGGTGCAAGATGAGCTCTTGATGAGCACTGAACTCTTCAGCCTCCTCAAGACCTTTCACCACTCAGGCCTGATGACATCAGTACATGAACAAACTCTCCACTCAGAGGTGCAGCCCAACACTACAAAAGGTGAAATCTAGCTCTGAAACACTTCTAAGTAATTATAAATACTGCATTAGCTCAACTTGGGGGTGAGGATCTTTGTTAAAATATATAAAATTATTGACAGCTACGTGGGATTGGGAATGCTCTACGCGCTGGTTCAGTGCCTTGGAAAACAGGGGGTTGGTTCCCTTCAACACTTCAGAAAAACATGCACAACAAATGTAAATATTCAGTCCTAACAACAAAAATTAGCCATGAGCATTGCTGTGCTTAATAGCAGCTGTTAATATAACAGCCTTCATGGATCAGTTCAAATTACATATTCTTACACATTTTTCTGTGAAGATTTTTTCTGCACTTTTTAATTGTAGATCCTAAGATTTCCTGCATTCTGCTAACAATATGCATTTTGTGCATTTTTCTAATATTGACGCACCTAAATCTGACTTTCTATGGCTCAAATGATTTTAAAAGACCCATATTTTCTGCCATGGTGTCAAATATTTATAAATAATCCCTTCATTTTTCATACCAGGTCTTACTGTCATGTTCTCATTCCTTTTTTCAGAGTATTTCAGTCCTGTGTTTGAATATTGCATTGAAGAAGACATTTTTGCAATTTGATTATGGAATGTTATGACGTAACAGAATCCATTAGCTCTCCCTAAGTCTCCCTAAGTCTGAGCTGTTGGCTGGCCTCTTTTTGCTGTCAAATATCAGAAAATTCTTACATATGGGAAAAAATGCAAAGTTTGAAAGATGACTATGCTTGCAAAGTGAAGTTTCCTGTTTTGTTTCTCTAGCTACAAGGTGATGAAACCATACTGGAAAGATCTGATAACAGTGACTCACATAAGTGGAAGATTTCTGTGCACTCTTTTTGTGGGAGAAGGAAATGCTGTAAAAGCACACCTTCTGAAGTAAATATATGTACGTGAAAACGAAAAGTTTTCACAACATTGGGTCATTTTGTTTTCATTTTAGGGTTAGTTTGTACACTAACACCAGCATTGTAATCGCCAGATAGGCTGAAACAGTAGGATTTTCTGATACTGATATGAAATGTGAACTCCCTGTCTCCATGACCATGTCTCCATTTAGGACTTTCTAGTCACTATTAAACGTTTCCAAAGATCTCTTACTAGGTTCCAGATTGTAGCTTTTCAACAGAAACAAACAGTGTAGTAATGCTCGTGACTATTTTTGGGTACAGCTCAAAGACATTTTTAATAGGTGTAAAATCTACTCATACTTTTTTGTGGGTTTTAAATATTAAATGAGAGAAAAATGGTCATTATTAACACGACACGTTGGAAAGAAAATGAGCTCATAAATATTTTTGCTATTACTTAGTTATAGCATTCTATTTCTATTCCCTGTGGAAGTAGTATTAGCAGTGAGCATAATTTTTGAGCCCCAGAACGTATGCAGGAGAGATAAGGCTGCAGTCCTAGGAGCTGCTGCCCAGCTCCACTGTACATCACCCTGACGAATCCTAACCATTCACATCCTGCTTTTACCGGTTACTGTAAGCAAGGACAGTTAGTTTGGCCTTACTGGAACTGGGCAACAGACCCATCTCTCATAAGATTAACCTGCCTCACAATCCCGTGATAAATGTGCTGCAATTTCTTTGCTCATTATTTATTTAGTATGTTTCTACTCGCTGGATCTAAAAATTTGCTATTGAATTTCTGAAGTTTTGTCTTAAAATTTATGTACATGTATCTACCAGGATAGGGGAAATAACACTTGGCCAGTCTGTTGTGGATAGAAAAGTAAAAAGCTTTTGGATTTTTGCTTTCTCATACCAGGAAAAAATGAAAAGCAGCAAACGGCATACCTTGAAAACACTTTTTCATTAACTATAAATTTTTAATAAAGAAACTTAGATTTTTTTTTTTTTAATACAGGATAATTTCTTGAATAGGTGGTTTATTTCAATAGGTGGTTTATTTAAATCTGCCTTAGGTCACAGGAAGCTCAGGAACTATTGATTGGATCAGGTATTTGCCTTCATTGTTCGCTGTTCAAAATGAGCTCTTCATTGTCTGAAGTTGGTCACCGAGGTCATCTGATGCCATTTATAAACCTATCAGCAGAACACCCACAGTTTCAGAGGTTTTGTGCATTGCTGGAATGAAAACTCATTTGAAATCTACACAAAGTTGCCTAATTTCCCAGTTCTAAGTGTTTGGATCCTGTTTTAAGCACTTCTGAATTTAATTAAAATCTTTACTGATTCCATTGAGATTGTATCAAGTCAAAACTGGTTACCATTTAAAAGCACCAATGCTCAGAGGAGGCAAAAGGAGGGACTCACAAGTATTTTCGAAGTGATTTTAAAAAATCAAAGTCTCAACTAGGCAATTGTATTCATCCATTCCCAATCCCCAGCTCACCAAGTTACTCCAGTTTATCAGATGCAGCATACAGAAATGCATGCCTGTGCCTTGATCAGCACAATCCACTCATTCCATTCACACTTCCCAATAAGAGGTGCACTCATCCTCTTAACGTTCAAGTTTGGCAGGAGCGCAGTGCAGCTTTGGGGCAGTAGAAATTACAGAGGAGCTCGAAGGTTTGTGTTTTAAAAAGAGCTTGTGCTTATGGTCTTCTGCCCATCGAGCCTGCTTTTTAACTGAGCCTGCCAGCAGCACTACTGGAACCAAGGGCAAGTTAGCAAGTCTATTGTAAAGGATGCTTTTGACAGTCTACATGTAAGAATTCACCCTGAGATGAAATTCGGCATCAAAGGCCCTGGCATAAAGCTTGCTTAAAATGACACTAGCGCAGAAGAAAATAATTTCAGATCTAATTTGATATTTCAATGGGGAACTGCAGAAAGCGTTCAAATCTGCTGAAAATCTGCCTTTTATAATATTGTCTCCAGGAAGGTGTCTGATAGAAAAGTTTCAGTGCCAAGCAAGAACAGAATTATCCTCCATTTGAAAGGAAGTAAATAGATAATTTCTCTCTGACCTCCAAAGAGGAAAGACTATTCTCTCCACATGGCGGTGAAATGTAATAAAAAGAACGATACCCTTGGGATCCGTTCTACCAACAAAAAGCTACTGAGCACACTAACTGCATAGATAATCAAGGTAGTTGCATGAAAAATGAGAAATTTAAAGGATTGCTGGGAATGGGACTCTGGCCAGTAAGAAAAAAAGGCTACAGGACTAGCGAGGGGAAGTGAGTATAATTTCATATATTTCTGGCAGAAAACAAATAAGAAAGTACTCATCTGCAATTACAGAAGATATCGTCTCTTTTGAACTAGAGTTTGCAGAATCTATTTGTAAATACTGCTGTGTTTTCTCCTCGCCTCCACCCCTATACCAGCACAAAGCCTTTGCTCTACCCTGGCTTTAATAACACATACACTAAAAAGTACAGGAAAGATGAATACACTTTCAAATAGGGTAATATTTCACATTTCCACTACACTGCACATTATTTGCAATTTCATTCAGAAAGATATGGATAAAATAAGCATTTGGAATTTTGAGATCAATGAGGCTTTTTCTCAGTGCTGTGCAAGAGCATCATGGTTTTGCTCCAGGAAAACCCTGGTGGCTGAAGTTTCCAGGCTCTCCCTGCCCTGGGAAGGTTGATCCTTGTTGAGCTGTTGCGTGGTGCAGTTCATTTGTCTGCCTTGGTGCTATGGAGGGAGCCCAGGCCCAACACCTCGCACACACGTGGACAGTTGAAATGTGCATTCTGAAGGGCAGTATCCGTCTTTGTGCCAGTCCATTAGGCCTGACTTTTCTCTGAGTATTGTTAGAAAGAACTGGTCTGTGTGAAACACGGAGAATGCGCACCTGAGCCCCTTTTCTCTGTCACTGCTCACTGGACCCAGCACTAGGGGCTCGTCTGCACACCAGAACGTGCTCTACAGGATTGCACCCTGTGTCTGGTGTTCATTGCAGGGTTTGGTCCTGCCTCAAGCCCTTCTCTGAGTGTTTTGCTAGGAAAACAGACGTTCTGGCTTAAGTGATCCCAGCTGCTGATTTCAGCACTATCTGCCTGAGCAGGGTGAATTCTTCTTGCCATTTTTATACAACTGGGAAAGATTTGTGGCAGTGTGTTAATTTAATCGGTTATGCTTTGTATACTTTTGTACTTGTTGGGTTCTCTGTTCCCCACCCCTCGATTGTTCCTTTGTTTAACTCACATGACTCCTGCACCTGTTATGCGGCACACGGTTAGCTGCCTGTCATTTCTCCCACCTTTGCAGGGTCCCTCCTATTTTCCCCTGATTGGTCCAAATGATGTTCCCGTACCCCCATATCCCCTGGCAACCTGCCCCAGTTGGCTGGCAGTGGCTGGCCACCCCCTTTGCCCCCCCTCCGACTCGCCTCGGACAAAAACCCCCCGCACCCCTCTCCCCCCGAACAGTCCCGGGCTGAGGAGGTGTTTGCAATAAACCCTCTGTTCGTCTGAAATTGTTTCCTCCTTTCTTTCCACTGCCTGTCAAATCTCCATCGCTCACACAAGCCTCTGCTAGGCAAAGAACCCACAGGAGTCAGTACTGCCTGCGTTGCTCGCAGACTGACCCGCCTACGATGCCTGTCGCTGTGTCTGGGCCAGCCGCGACAGAGCCCGTTGGCTCTCTGTGAGCACACCGACGGAGGTGTGGTGCCCACCGTCTGGCACTGGAAAGGGGCTTTCAGCGCCTTTACGGAGCCCACGGGCAGGATTGGTGCGTCTCAGCGAGGAGCTGAGCCCACCTGAAATAATCCCTGGACGTCACATCGGCCCGGGTTTGAGCGCCCTCCGTGAGGGATCGCTCCTCGGGGAGAGGAGGGCAGCCGTTGTCGCAGCGTCCCAATAACGGTCCTTCTCCGGCGGTGGATCTTCTGGAGCAGCTTTGGAGCACCACGCCAGGGGTTCGTAAGTAAGCAGACCCCCCTAGTCCGTGGGGCGGGTCGGTGGGGACGGCGTTCCCCTTTCTGGCAGCCTGTGGGGGACAGCCCCCCCTCGCTGAGGTCGCGCGACCCCCGGGATTTGGGTTTTTTGGCCCCTGTCCTGGGCTCACCCCCCCCGGTGGTTTTCCGTTCCCTCGGTTGATTTAAGGCTTTTATTTTTGTGCGCAAGTGTGGGCTCGCACGGCGCAGCTGCCGGCAGGCGCGGGTTTTCGCCGGCCAGCCAGTTTCGGTTTCGCCGCGTGCGCTGGCTTTTTGCAGAGGCGGTCGGGCGCGTGAAACATCAGTTTTAAAAGACGCGCGGCGGCGGGGTTCTTTTCGTTGCGTTTTTTGTTTGCTGGCTCCAGAAATCACGCAGGCAGAATGGGTGCTTCTCTGTCTGCTTCCCAGAAGGGAGTGTTTTACAGTTGCGTTGCGTTGTTAGAAGTTAATAAAGTTAAGTTCTCTAAGGATTGTTTAAAAAAGCTGGTCCGATGGCTTTTCCTGCGCTACCCGACGGCGTCCCCGCCGATGGTCCACACCTCCAGGTTTTGGGAGCTGGTGGAAAAGAAACTGTTACAATTAGGCAACGCCGGGGAAAAGAACACACAGAAATTAGCCTTTTTAATTTTGCAACTAAAGACGGCAGCGACGAAAAAGGGAGTGCAGAAAAGCTCTCAGGAAACCCAGCTAGCCCCCGTTTCCCTTCAACCCAGTCCCAGTCCCTCTGCCCCGAGAAGGGGAATTTTGAGGAAAGCAGTGACTCAGGGAGTTGCTAGCCCAGGCTCTCCGAAAAATTCCCGGCCCCCGAGCCCCAGTAGCCTGGGACAGACTGCTGGGGACCCCTCGGAAGGCTCCGGCCAAGCTGATCGAGGACCTTTCCCCCCCCCTTCTTCCCCGAACTGCAAACCCAAGGTTCAGTTTAATTTAAATGCATCACACCGGCCACAGAATGGCGGCAGTGACCCACCTAATGGCGCCCACTCCTCCACGTGGCCGCCACCCTTCCCCCATCCCCTGAACCCCTTTCTTCCCTCCAACCCCTTCCTTCCCTCAGCTCCTCCCTCTGCCCCTCCCATAGCCCCTCCCCAGACCCCTCCTTCCTCCCCAAAGGTCCCGCCCACTCGCCCTGCCCCTCGACACGCCCCTGAGGCGGGGCCGAGTCCATCTCCCCGCCCCGGAAGGACGCCATCTTGCCGGCAATTTTCCCACGCTCTCATTTCCGGTTCCCATGGTTGGGAGCCAGAAGAAATAAGCGAGGGTGAGCCGGAGGTCACTCTCTCTGCTGCGCCTGTCACCTACTGCAGAACACGTGGTGGTGACACACCAAAACCCAATTGGCATGCTTTTTCCCAAAGCATCATTCGGGATTTATGCAAGGCGCACAAGGAATATGGCAGGGAGAGTCCCTACTTCCGTGGCCTCCTCACTGCTGATCTCGCAGGTGTCCATGTTGTTCCAGCAGACCTCCAGCAGCTTTTCTCCTGCCTGATGAATGGCACAGAGTTTAAGCTCTGGGATGCAGCATTTAAACAGGCCCTGCGAGAAGTAATGCCTCAGTTGCCCTTTCCAGCCATCGATGAACAGGGCAATCCCCTTTCCCTTGAGTTGCTTGCTGGTGAAAGTTCCTATGTTTCCCCTGAGTCCCAGGCAGCCCTAATACCCTCGGCAGTCCTTTCAATTATAAAAAATATAGCCTGCAAGGCTTTCTTTTGTTTGCAGCCAGACGCACCATCACCACCCTATACCACCATTAGGCAGGGACCTTCTGAATCATTTGTTGCCTTTGTAGAGCGGTTCACCAGGGCAGTGGAAGTTCAAGTTAAAACAGAAAGTGCACGGGAAGGTATTATAGGGGAGCTTGTTTTCGTTAATGCTAACGACCTGTGTAAACAGGCAATTTTGAGTCTTCCCCTAGATCCGCCCCGCACTCTCCAGTCAATGCTCCAGGTGTGCCAGATGAAGGTGTCCTTCCTTGCCCGGAGGAACCCACCACCCTCCCAGGCAACTTTTCCGCCCAAGGCTGTGCGTGCTGCAGAATCATCCCAACAGCCTCGACATCGTCCGCCTCAGTGGCGACCCTCCTTCGGCAATCGCCCTGGTCGCTGCTTCTTCTGCAAGGAGGAAGGACACTGGACTGCCAACTGCCCTAGGAAACCTTCACTACAGCGGACTCAAAATACATCTCCAGGAACACCGGTGCCTTCCCAGGCACAGCAAAAAAACTGAAAGGGGAGTGCGCGTCCACCCAGCATGACGACCCCAGTCGGGTGGACCGGGCAGGGAACTCCAAAGGGGGTCAATTGGATGGACATTCTACACCAGACTCAAGAACACCTGAACATGATATAGCAAAACCTATTCTCACTACCTCTTCCTTTTTTCAACTCTACAGGTTGCATCTCACCAGACCATTGTACCTGACGGATAGGGACTTCCATTTTGTGACCATAGACCCAAATAAGTTACAGCAGTGGCCAATGACCGGCGAAGGTAAGTTCATCATCATCGGTGATTGCAAATACACTCCGCAAGAGATTGAGGTAGTCCCAGGGACACTTCACAAGAACCCCAGGGCCCTCATTCTCTGGCTGCGCTGCACTCATCCGCCCACATTTTTACCCGAGGGCCAGGTCATCGCACAAGCAATTCCTTATGGGGACCCAGAACATCTTACCTTTACTGTAAATGCTGTACATCACATTTCCACCCGTAAGCCCTTGGTGCGATGTATGCTCACTGTGGGAGATGAGTCAGTAGATAAAGATCTTGTTTTTGACACGGGGGCAGATGTTACACTCATCCCAACCGTGGAATGGCCGTCGCACTGGGCCCTAGAGGATGTAGACGGACAGATCCAAGGTGTAGGAGGGTTCCAATCCGCAAAACAGTCGAAAAACGTGGTAAAAATTACAGGGCCAAAAGGACAATTGGCTGCCATCCGTCCTTTTGTTTTAGATTACAAGGAACCACTGCTTGGAAGAGACCTCATGGCCCAGTGGGGGGGTCACAATTGAAATTCCCGACCCCTCGCAAAATTTTCAGGCAGCGGCTGCTGAGAAGCGCCCGACCCTGAAACTGAATTGGACAACAGATAAACCAGTCTGGGTTGAGCAGTGGCCGCTAACAAAAGAGAAATTACAGGCGCTTGAGGAGCTCGTGGAGGAGCAATTAGCTAAAGGTCACATCGTGGAGACCAATTCTCCATGGAACTCGCCCGTTTTTGTCATTCGAAAGAGTGACAAAAAACGATGGCGCCTCCTCCACGACCTCCGCCAAATTAACGACGTAATTGAAGATATGGGGTCTCTCCAACCTGGGATGCCTTCCCCAACCATGCTGCCACGAAATTGGAGTCTGGCTGTAATTGACATAAAAGATTGCTTTTTCCAAATTCCTCTACACCCAGATGATGCCCCGCGTTTCGCCTTCTCGGTTCCTTCCATCAACCGAGCGGCCCCAAGGAAGAGGTACCACTGGAGGGTGCTCCCGCAAGGGATGAAGGCCTCCCCAGTGATGTGTCAGCAGTACGTCTCTTCCTTGCTGTCCCCTGTGCGCGCAGCCGCGGAGGGGGTTGTCATCCACCACTATATGGATGACATCCTTGTTTGCGCGCCAACCGAAGATGAACTTACGCGAGCGCTTGACCTTGTAACCAATTCGTTAGTTGCTGCAGGGTTCGAGCTGCAAAAAGATAAGATCCAAAGGATGCCACCCTGGAAGTACCTGGGCCTGGAGATTGGTAAGAGGACCATTGTGCCTTAAAAATTAGAAATTCGGACATACGTCTGTACCCTTGCGGACGCCCATCAACTTTGAGGTGCCTTGAATTGGGTAAGGCCCTGGCTAGGTCTGACCACCAAGGATCTAGCCCCTCTTTTCAATTTATTGAAAGGGGGAGGGGAGCTCAGTTCTCCTAGGGTGCTTACCGCAGAGGCAAAAGCAGCGTTGGAGAAGGTCCAGCGGGCAATGACATCGCGACAGGCACACAGATGCGATCAAGAGCTTCCCTTTTGGTTCATCATTCTGGGTAAGCTGCCACATCTACATGGGATCATTTTTCAATGGGACACAGGTGCAAAAACATCAGCACACAACACCAAGGGCCAAGGCAGAAAGGACCCTCTTCTTATTATAGAGTGGGTCTTTCTCAGCCACCATCGGCCCAAAAGAATGACACAGCCACAAGAGCTTATGGCTGAGCTCGTCCGCAAAGCAAGAACGCGGATGAAAGATTTGGCAGGGTGCGTCTTTGAATGTATTCACATGCCAATTGGATTGTCAACAGGCCAAATGACCAAACCCATGTTGGAGCACCTGCTTCAAGAAAATGAAACACTTCAATTCGCTCTAGATTACGGGCCAAATTTCAATTCATCGGCCGGCCCACAAACTATTTAATTCGGACGTAACATTTAAATTGGCTTTAAAGAGTGTCCAGAGCAGGAGACCTCTCGATGCGATGACAGTTTTTACTGACGCATCCGGGAGTTCTCACAAGTCAGTGATGACTTGGGAGGACCCTGAAACTCGGCAGTGGGAGGCAGATATTAAAGTAGTTGAGGGTTCACCTCAAATAGCCGAGTTGGCCGCTGTCGTCAGAGCACTTGAGAGATTCTCTGGACCTCTCAATATTGTAACCGACTCCGCATACGTAGCGGGGGTGGTATCTAGAGCAGATCAGGCAATTTTACAAGAGGTGTCCAACACAGCTCTGTATGAGCAGCTCTCGAAATTGGTCAAACTTGTCTCCCACCGAGAGCAACCGTTTTATGTGATGCATACCAGGTCGCATACCGATTTGCCTGGGTTTATTGCTGAAGGTAACAGGAGGGCTGACGCTCTTGCTGCCCCTGTAGCGATAGCCCCATTGCCTGACGTTTTTGAACAGGCCAAGCTCAGCCATCAGCTCTGCCACCAGAACGCGCCTAGCTTAGCTAGACGTTTTAACCTCACATGTCAACAAGCTAAGGCGATTGTTGGCTCGTGTCCTTCCTGTCAGTCCCACGCCGGTGCCTACCCTGCATGCCGGAGTCAACCCTCGTGGGTTGGAGAGCTGTGAACTCTGGCAGACGGATGTCACCCACATTCCATCATTTGGGAGACTGAAGTACGTTCACGTCTCCGTCGATACCTTCTCTGGCGCTGTCTATGCCTCTGCGCACGCAGGTGAGAGGGCCCAACATGCTATCCAACACTTTGTTCAGGCCTTCTCATTCATGGGCATCCCCAAGGGGATCAAAACAGACAACGGCCCTGTGTACAAGTCCAAGGAATTTGCTGGCTTCCTGAAGCAATGGGGAGTGGAGCACAAGACAGGCATCCCCCACTCCCCCACAGGCCAAGCAATCGTAGAGAGGACCCATCAAGAGATCAAGAGGGTCCTTAAACAACAGCAACAGGTGTTAAAGGTGGAACCACCGGCAATCAGATTAGCCCGAGCCCTTTATATCATCAATTTTCTAAATTGTTCCTTTGAAAATCCCAATCCGCCCATTACCATACACTTTGGGTGCAACAAGGAGTGGCAGTTCGATCCCAAGCCCCCAGTGCTGGTGAGATCGCCTGAGTCAGGGAAGGTAGAGGGTCCATTTGACCTGGTGATGTGGGGGCGTGGATACGCCTGTGTCCTCACGCCTACCGGGATCAAATGGATACCTGCCAAATGGGTAAAACCATTCATTAAAAGGAAGAGGGAGCGTGACGACAGCGTCCCGCAGGTGGCTTCGGCAGCATTCCGCCGTCGAAGGCGAGTCCCCTCCAGACCCTCTCTTCCCATTCTGTGGGAATGGGACCATGACCTGTCCTTTACCTATTTTTGTGACCCAAATTAATAATTTTTGGCCCCCCAGTTTTGTTTTTCAGACCCGGACCCAGGATGCTAAGCCTCCCGACCGTGCTCTTTCTGACCAAGCTGCTAACATTCACCCAAGCTTGGACCGTCCCACAGCCACAAGCCAACGTGTGGGCTCTGCTCGCAGAATCCATGGGACAAGATCACATCTGTCTCAATCAAGCATCAGCCTCAGACCCGATGTCCACATGCCTCATGGGGATTCCCTTTAGACAGTGGGAAATGCCTGAAAGACTTCTCCATTGTGCCCACTGCATCAGTAAGACCCCCCAATTTAATCTTTTTATTGGCTGGAAGAATTTTGTGCTTTCCCTGCCAGATATGAAGGAGGAACCCTGAGAGCTGCGGCTCCTCGGAGCAACTACAGCTCCCACCTGCCTTCGTATTACCAATTTGGCCGACGCTTTAGACAACCGCACCAAGCACGCTTTTCAATCTAAAGTGCTAGGTAGAGCCCACTCGTGGTGCAAGAAGTTGGCCAAGGGAGTTCTTCCCCCTCAAATTCACAACCACCCCAAAAAGTTACCCGAGGGAGTCTTTCTGATCTGCAGAGATCAGGCTTGGGCAGGTATCCCCTCTCGTCTTTCTGGAGGTCCATGCACCCTAGGGAAGGTAGGGCTGTTCACACCCAACAAGATGCAAATTACAGATTGGAAAGAAAAGCAAAAGAGACAAAGTGGTGCACATGGATTGGCAGTTTCCAAAAGAGACCTTAGAAAATTAGACCCGGATTACGATTCGGAAATTATTCATTGGAACAAAACTAAAGAGGTCGCAATCACAAATTTTGCCCCATGGGTCTCCTTTGCTAAGGCCGTGGGGGAATTGGGACATTTAAAATGTTGGGTGGCGAAACAAGCGAATTTAACCTCCAGAACCCTATTCAACCTCCTGGAGGATGAGGAAATAATGAGGCAAGCTTCCCTCCAAAATCTGGCAGCCATAGACTACATCATACTTCTCCACGATCACACGTATGAGGAGTTTGAGGGTCTGTGTTGTTTTAATCTGTCGACTCGGGCTGAGAGCACTCGAAAACTCATTGCACAGATGCAAAATATGATCAGTGACATCAAAAGAGACACAGGTGATTGGATGAGCAACATTTTTAAAGGTTGGGGTTTATCTGGATGGGCCGGGTCCATTTTAAAAACATGTCTGTTGATTTTGTTTATTATTTTAATTGTTTGTCTTGCTTTCGGACTAATCAGGAGATCGTTAATTAAGTTAGTTTTAAGTTCCACATCTACCCCCTCTCCGGCTGCTGCTCGGGTCGCCAAGGCCACGGCTCCTGAAGACGAGTTGAAGGAGCTTGAAAAGGAGCTTGAAGAAGAAAGTGATGGTGAAAGCCTCGCAGATGATTAGTGGCCAGCTCAACAACCTCGATTCGCCAAATGTTACCTGGACTCTGAGCAGCTGCTGGACCCCCCTCACTTCTGTTCTTTTAGTAAAAAGAAAACGGGGAGATGTGGCAGTGTGTTAATTTAATCAGTTATGCTTTGTATACTTTTATACTTGTTGGGTTCCCTGTACCCCACCCCTCGATTGTTCCTTTGTTTAACTCACATGACTCCTGCACCTGTTATGCGGCACACGGTTAGCTGCCTGTCATTTCTCCCACCTTTGCAGGGTCCCTCCTATTTTCCCCTGATTGGTCCAAGTGATGTTCCCGTACCCCCATATCCCCTGGCAACCTGCCCCGGTTGGCTGGCAGTGTCTGGCCACCCCCTTTGCCCCCCCTCCGACTCGCCTCGGACAAAAACCCCCCGCACCCCTCTCCCCCCGAACAGTCCCGGGCTGAGGAGGTGTTTGCAATAAACCCTCTGTTCGTCTGGAATTTGTTTCCTCCTTTCTTTCCACTGCCTGTCGAATCTCCATCGCTCGCACAAGCCTCTGCCAGGCAAAGAACCCACAGGGTCAGTACTGCCTGCGTTGCTCGCAGACTGACCCCCCTACCACCCTGTCGCTGTGTCTGGGCCAGCTGTGAAAGAGCCCGTTGGCTCTCTGTGAGCACATCGACAAAGATTCTACTGATTTCTCATAAAAGAACTTACCTATACTGCATAACCTAAGTTAGCCAGTGCTTTCATATCGTGTTTGTTAGCAGGAGACTGTGTGTTCCTTAGTCCATGTTAATTCACCCTGTGGTAGGTGATCACTGTGTGAGCTAATGCTTTAGCAAGTCATTATTCAGCCTCAAAGTTTTGTCATGATTATAACCAGAAGATAAAGCATGTCACTCCAGTGTAAATCACTGCTATATTAAATTAATATCTTGGATTAACAATGGCATCAAAGATTCGTGTTGTATCAAAATCCTTAATGTATGTAGGCCAGTTGCCATGGAGATAGCAAAGTTTGAAAATGATTTCGTAGGAATAACTACAACTTTGGAACCTAAGTGCTTCCAAGTAGTCTATAAAGCTGCAAAAAGAGGAGCAGAAATGGCAATTGCTATTCTTGAAACAAGTTAAAAGACACAAGTTCAAGATACCTGATATTCTGAGCAGGAGTTTCAGGAACAAAACAAGTATTAGCAGTTTCTGTACAAATACCTCTGTTATATTGTTTTTACAGAGCCCCAGCTTTTTCAGTGAGCAGTATAGTCCGTATTGGTTTGAATTTAGGGTGTTCAACATCTATAATATCCGGGGTTTTTGCAGTTTTCTCTGTTCTACATATGCACTTTTCTTTATGGAGGATGAAAAGAATCATCAACAAACTGCTTACCCTGCAGTATGAGTAAAAAATGTACTTAGTAGCTCATGAGGCTTAAGACATCACATTTGATGCTGGCAGCAGGTGTAAAACCCTACCTAAGCTGTTCCTGTTTGACCAAATATTAACTTGGTCCTTTTAGAGGAAGAAAGTAGTGTGTTCTGTAAGGCTGTTGTCTTCTGTGGATCAGACTGAAAGTGTTGATTGCAATCAGTGATCATTTGAGGGAATTTCTGAGGGGCTAACATGGCATTTTTCTGTACTCTGGCTGTCTGAAGATTATCTCATGTCCATTCATCCATATTCTGTATCTTTGCAAGGCAAGTGACATAAGTGACTCCATTGCAAATTACAGACAAATCCACTGAATTTGCTGGACCTATAGAACAAGAACTCTGACATGAGTGGGGAACTGATCCCCCCATACCTTTCTAATTTTATTGACAGTGATTTCTTTTCCATCACCAGAAAGAAAGGAAAAAAAACCCTAAAAAAGGAAAAAGGAGGAACATAAAACAAATTCTCTCAATCTAACCCCTACAGTTTGATTTTATATTATGAAATACAGTGATATTAAGTAGAATTTAATAGCAGAATCTTACGGGGGTCAGTTTGACTGCAACACCAAGATATGCAACAAGCAAAAGGCTGAATTGTTGATGCACGTTTTAATGGACAGATATCCACAGCAATTACTCTTTATCTATGAGTGAATTATTATTCTATGTAAATATTTATTAAAAAAGGTAGTAAGTGAGCCAGTTCCTGCTTTCTTCTAGTAAAAGACTAACACAATAATTAGTTCCATTAATATGAGCTTTTCAGTGACACTTGAGGAAGTGCAGAATGAAGAAACCTCATGGTCTCAGCATAACTGACTGAAAGGAAGTTTAACCTTTAGGGGTTCTGAAAAGCTCTGGCCTAACAGTACCAGAAGCTTAAATTCAGTGTTGGTTTTGGGTGATGGAAAGCACCTATTAATCTCCATCTATTCTGGAATTAAATTATAACTTTTACAGAGCCTATCTATGTTTCCACAACTTCTGTGAGAGCAAAAGCAATCTGCAGCTTCATGGAAGAATTATTGCCCCCCTCTTTTGTGAAAGGAGTTGATAGGGAGATCTGAGATATGTTTGTTTGGGGAGAACACAATTACAGGAAGCAAATTCAGAAATGAAACACTAAAACATCTCATTTCACCAGAGAAAGCCAAATCAGAAGGGAGTATTTCCAACACAAGTTCATGCCATTGTTAGCAGAAATAACCTGTGCATTTTAGCAGTCACATATGCATAGCCATGGGGATTTTTCCAGTTACATGTGGGGTTTTTGCCCCTGTCAGATAAATCAAAGAGGCAAATGAAAATCTAGTACTCAGGAACACTTATTATATTATGTCACACCCCCTGGAGGTCTGCAGTTTTGTAATGAAATGAATAAATTACAAGGAAGCAGTTTGATATCCTGAAAGTTCTACCCACCCTTTAGGACAAGCATGTCAGGATAAATTCCATTTAATTACACTGAGCACAAGCTAAAAAAATAAAATAAAAATAATAATTTAAAAAAAAATTCAACCATCATCTTTTTTTCTGAGGCTCCATGTGTGTAATAGGGAATTGACCTCATTTACTTCTACATGACTCCATTACATTATACCTCCACAGAAGTGACACTGAAATGGATTTCAACCAACAGAAAGCTAGAGCAACGGTGTTTAACTAGACCCACATCTCAGTAATTCAAAATGGGCCATGGACAAACTAGCTCAATGTTGATTCTTATATTAATGTAAACTCAAGCAGTTCCTGAGAGTTTTTCGTCCTGTGTGTACAGCCCTTTATAGAAACAAAAGCACTCAGCAGTTCCCCATAACTGGTGGTTTGAAATGTTGAAACAATTGGCACAGCGGCAGAATGCACACAACAACCAAGTGGTTTCCACATGTTCAGCTTCTCACAAAGTACACAACACCTATAATTTCCTCTTATTTTTTACAGTAGTATTTCAAATCAAATGCCAAGAAAAGATACAAGTAGACCTTGTTTTAATTTAACTTGAAGCTCACAATGGAGTTACTTCCTTGGCTTCGCTGAATTTCTTGACAACTTATATCCGTGTTGAGGAAAAAAATGTCTGGTTTTCCAAATGTGGGCTTTGTTCAGAGTTTTATGTCAGGAATGTGAGAAGATACCTGCCGCAGCTGATCCTGAGGATAAGAGAGGGACTCAGGGAGACATTTTCTGGGTTGTGAGCAGATCCTGGCAGGAGGCAGGAACTCCCGCGTTTATTTACAAAGTAACTTTATATGCATCTCCTATATTGTCCATCCATTGGAGGACTAAATTCCCACCTTCTAATCAACACTGGTCAAACTAACTGTCCATCACCTTTCTCCTCCCAGCTAGAAATATGTAAACAAAGAGAGACAATTAACAAAACATGGCCAATGTTTACATTAACAAACGTGAGAGAGGCTGCATATTCTCTTTCAATATAAGCCCTGGACACACAGGAAAAACCTCATGGCAACAGATACCCGTACCTCCTTTTCAAACAGTGCTACAGCTGCTGGTAACTTAACAAAGGGGCAAAGAAGATATATGCTGTAATAGAAATTCTTCATAATGTTACAAAATACTAAAACAACACCAGCCAAGTGTGCTATTCTAGACAAAAAAAAAATATGCCATGTCATCTTCAACACCATTTCTGGGCAACACTGTGTAACGTCAAAGACCAGCCATTGATAGTTTATAGCAAACATTAAAAATAAAATCAGCTCACAATAGACTGACGTTTGTCAGAATCTGCCTTTCACACCACCCACAGGCAACTAAGGGAAGGCTCTTCCAGCACCTTATATTTAGATTTAAGCAGTTCCCACTGAAATCAGCAGTGAGACAACAACTGACTTCAGCAGAAGCCGGTTAAAGCCATCAGAGTGTTCTGCTGTCTTTGTGCTCTATCCTAATAAAAAAGAGGACTTTGGTGGAAGTTAGTCTTTGCCATGGGGAAAAAAAAACAAAAGGTATTGTAAAACCACTCACATTGCTCACAGGAACTGGGGTGTTTCCACTGAGGAAGAAGGGAACTGTATAGGATCAAGAAAAGATTTTGAATGCTGCATCTCTGTGGTTTCAGCTTGCCCAGCTTGACTGTAGAGCCACCTTCTGGTTTCAAATAACAATTGAATATAATTGAACATAACAATTTCAAACTTGCTGACAGTAAGAATGTGTGTGTGTACTTTAGTGATGCATTTGGAAGTGTTTCAATTGACTGCTTTTAGCCACGTTAGAAAAATGACACAGAAAAGAAACACTGTGGGTTCTGCTTTGTTCTGAATCCAAATAGCCCAGTGACACATTTGGATATCAAACAAACTACCCTGGGCTCTCAGGACCATTTATGATTATATAAGAAACTGAGACTGCAAACGGGAACCCTGAGAAGTGGTGAAACCACAGTGATCAGAGTCAATAGAAGCAGGATGGGAACAGTTCTGGATAGATCCTGGTAACATTCTCTTTCCACAGTGCACTTCCCTGCTGGTTTGACTCCTAATAATATTACTTTCTGAAACACAGAACCACCTCATCAATTCCATTTTCTTGATGTCTGACCATTCTCTGATTTTGGGTTGATTGCCGTAAGTCTTAGCTAGTACAGCATGACGTTTTGAACCGATGATAGTGTTAGAGGTGTCTGCCAAATGATTGCAGCCCAGAAAGAAAACGAATCCTACAGCATCTCAGGCAGAGCATGGGTGTTATAATGTCACGCTCGTTTGAGATGAGTTTCTCTTACAGTTGTGTGATTAGGGATGGCTGATCTGATCCCAATATAGGCCTCGCCTTATGTTTCACACAGACCAAGGATTACAAAGGCACGGAGTGAGCAGGTTTTAAGCAGCATCATTATGAGACATGGGAGGGAAATACTAGCTAAAAAAAAGTTTTAGCAAAAAGCCTCTTTGTTTTCCATTTCAAAATGAAGAGGTGTGAGCAAGAGGGTGATGGCCAGTCCAGAACATCAGAGATCCTGTGGCTGTGGCCCAGAGGAAGAAATGAGCCCCTCACACTGACAGCTTAATCTGCACCTTCCACATTCCAGATAACTGCTCTAATCACAGACCACCTCATTTATCTTGGAGCTGTTCCAGGCTCTATAAGCAATTTCATTCCCATTAGAGCAATGATGTGAACTTTCATCTGCCATCAGCATGTCACAGAAGATTCCTTTCCATAGGGCCCTCAAATTCTTTCCCTTTTATTCAGAATAAAACATTATTTATAGAAATTTGAACAAGTCCAAGAGAAGCAAGTGCAAGGACAAGATGAACTCTTCAGCCCCTAGACAGCAGATTAGAGCTTTTCTATACATGTATGCCAAGCAATATACAAAGCACTTGGCATGAAAATCTCTTTCTCCAAAACAGAAATTGAATTTCAATAGTGGTTAAAGGCATTCATTATTAAAATTAACATTTTGCAAAGTTCTTTTTTTGTTGGTAAGCTGGCAAAAACCCCAGCATTTACTCCTGAAATGTGGGATTCACTGTAGGTGAGGTCAGTGATGTGACACAAGGCAGGACAAACGTACACAGGAAGGCAGATCCCAGAGTCTCAGTGCAGAATCCCTCAGGTTCAGTGGCTGATCCTCAGGCGGTTCATAACAAAGTCAAATGCTGCTTCCTTAGCAACTCTGCAGCCATCAGGGAATTAAAGTTATTAAAGTCTGAATTTTATGAAAGACATAAATCTTAAATTCAATACTACCTAAGCTAGGTACTCTTGAAATCAGTGGTGGAACTTTCTCTGATCTAGCAAGGCTAAATTCTAACATCCATAAAATATTGGTTGCATTTTCAGTGTTCCTGTTTTTTACCTTATATACACACAGACACATGAGTTTGAAAAGATGCAAATCTTTTTTTAAAAAACCCTTTGAAACATTTTTGGTCTCTGATAAAGAACCAATCACTTTTCATAATTGTTTTTAAATTTCTATATTGTTTTGATGTTTAGCTGCTGTGAGTCAGCTTTACAAACCTTCTGCTTTTATGTTCACAGGAGCACAGTTGAACTATTTAGCTCACATTACATTGATTGCTGCTGAATAGAGGACTTTTGAAGTATCACTTTAAATCTGTTTGATATTTAAAAAAACAAAGTCCTGTTTGTGCTATCTTTATAGCAGAGACTTTAAATATTCTCAGGAATATTTAAAACTTTAAATATTCCTGAGAATATTTAAAACAAGTTAAATTATTTATAACTGTAAAACCAAAACAAAACACATTCTGTTAGGTCTTTTAGATCAGTATCTAACAGGAATGTTTTGTTCTCTGAATGTGTCCTTCACACTGCTTGCTCTTAGAGAGCTAAACAAATATACCTATGAATAAAAACACGGTTTTTTTCAATGCTCCTGAATTCTTTACCTGTATTTCTGCTTGGGAGGAAAGTCTAGAAGCTGTATCAAAAGTTATAAAACAAAACATTTCTTGAAGACACACAGGTATATGAGCATGCAGGGTTTACAGATGTAAAGTAATAGCCCTACTTTTGGTTAGAGTACAGGTATTTTCCAAAAAGTAGCACAAAAGTCATCAAGAGCTCAATGAAAACAAGTGAGGAAATGCTGAAGCACTATATGGAAAAGTTTCATTTTTTCCTCTGAAACCCACTGGATAATACATTATTGAAAAAAATCACATCAATAACTTCAATAATTGGATAATACACTACTGAAAAAAAAGTAACATTTTGGATGCTTAGCTCTAGAACTATTTGAAAAGGAAATATACATCTTTCTATAACTGTTTGGAAAGGAAGCAGTAGAGATTTAGTTTCTTATCTATTTTTTAGTTAGCTTTCCCAAAACTTCAAGTGGAAAATAATACAAAGAGGATGAAAAAAAGAAGGAAAAAAAAAAAAGAAAAAAAGGAAAAAAGATTCTCAAATAATAATGTCAGACACGTGCAAAAAAAGATTCTACATTTGGAAGTGTAAATAGTAAAGAAAGAGAAGATCAAAAGCACCTTTATAGTTACAAATTGATGGTTTTGTTTAGCTCTTCTGTATAAAAGCAATGTTTCCACTTCTAATCAGTAAATAGTGTCTTTATTTACAAGCAGAGTATTTACTACAAATTAATCACTATTCATAATATTAATTTTATTTTATGGTAGATTGATTATTAATTTCAGTTTATTTTTCTTCTCAGTGGTTTTTCCTCTCTCATTTTAACCTGGAGAATCAGGGAAGCGGAATCAGAGTGGATGAATCTATGAGAATCTATGAGATAGGTGAGTGAATTAGACAGAATAATTTGTCAAGACACAGAAATATCACTTCTTCCAGGGAATGATATACAAATTATTGTAAGTTATAGTGGCCTAAGAGAATACACTTCATGACTTTTCCTCTGATGTGATTTTTTCTGTGATGTGATTTGCAAAGAAAATAAATGATCAGTCTCTTGAAAGAAAAACAACTCTGATTGGGGCCATGTTTTTGATTACTAGGTGCCTTATTCATTTAAGCAATTGTCCTCTAAAATATTTTTACAGGAAGGAAAACTTGAGGAAATGGAGCTGCAGGAGAAAGGCCTGATAGAAGGAGGGGTAAGGAGAGCAGGGTAACATCCTTGCTCATGGGAATGAGGAGCCATGGAGAGGACCTGCACTTGGAGCTCATTGATACAGACTTGTAAGCATAAACTGCTACTGGCAGCGTGCCACACAAAGGTTTATTTTTATATGGTGCTCTGAGACTAGAAACAGGATATTTCCTCCATGGATGTGGCCACAAACTAGCCATTCTCAGAGACTTTGGCACCAGTTTCTAACTATCATACATGTCTTAGGTTTTCTTCTACCCTTTCAGAGGAAGACATTTGACAAATAATAGCAAACACTTTTTTCCTCTAACTTGACACCTCACAGTACCTGTCTAGAATCATAAATTTTCACTAACAGGTATAGTCAAAACTCATGACCAATTACAATGAAGATGTGTAGAAATCAAAGATGTAATAGGAACAGAAAAAGAGAACTAAAGGACTTACCAATTTGCACAAAGGTGTAAATCACCTGTTCTGAAATACACTAATATGAAACTTTTGCAAAGTTGATTTCCTCTTATTTTCACCCTGCTAAAACTTTTTTTTTTTTTTTTTTTAACAAGGAATTATATAATGCTGTAACACTGAAAGCAAGGGGTTAAAACGCCTGGTCTTACCAAAGGGTTTCCCAGAAAGATGGAAACAAAATACCTTGGATAACTTTCTTGTGCAGGAAATCAATGTTAATTCAAGACAAAAAAAAATGCCCTTAAAGGTATCCTCGCTTGGGAAAACCTTCCTAAAAAATTCATTGGAAGTTTGCATATATATTTCAATATTGTATTTAATTTGACTTTAAGCCCACATTTCAACTGAAGCATATGTTGAAATGCCTTATGTCAATAAAGATAGACTTTAATATATGTATTTTCCCGAAATAGGATTTATGCCACAAATTATGCCCTAGATTATTACATTGAAACAAGGTTCTAATTATAATGTATTACCAGTTCTGTTGTCTATTTTTCTGCTCCATTTAATCAGTCTGGAAAGAAAGCTATTGTGGTAATTTCATCTTTTGTTGTAGATGGATGGAAATTAGGACAGAGGCCATAAGCAGCTGTACAGTGGGGAAATCAGGATTCGGATACAGGAGCATTTCCTCTAGGTCTTTCAGATTTTTTTCACTTCTTGTAATATCTTGTTCCAGCAATTACATAATCATCAAGTCATACTGGTCACTTTTGGATGCCATCATCCTCATTTCCTTGTTTTTGGAACAACACTGCAACCCTTATATGGTGTTTTCTTCTTTTCCTGCTTCCTTAATGACACTTCTGCCCATAGATCTTCACCATAATAACATTGGAGCCTTCCTTGTACTTTGGTTTTAACCAGCTATGTTATTTACACTGAACTGTTAATGCAAAGAAACAAGAGGAATTACACATAGATGACAACCTTGAAATTAAGGACTGGGAGTAAACAAAGCCTTCAAATGAAAACCTTAGCCATTTCTCCTCAATGCACAATGTATTAAGGGCACTGGATAAATACCATCAATCTAATTGGGAAGCATTAAGTTATCTTCCTCATTAATCAGATCTTTAGTGATTTTCTATGAAATTAGTATTGAATTTTGTATAAAAGCAGTCTTTTTCTTCAAATTTTTCACACCTGCCTTCACAGTGAGCAAGATGAATCATCTGCTCACATGCCTGTACATCCAAACATGTGCACATACCTACTTTTCCACAGCTGAGTAAATCAAAACACAGAGGTAAAAGGGGATGGATCCTGAGGCTGGCCCATGTCGCAGAAACCATGGCATGGCACAGAGCACGTGTCCTTTGCCAAGCATAGGCATTGGATTCAAAACCTGGAATGGTTCCCAAGGGAGAGGAAGTCATTGGAACAACTCCTTCCTGCAGCTCACTGAGTCAGAGGAGCGGAGGGGGTGAGGTGTGATTATCTGAGAGATTCATCTGTGTCTGCATTTGATCTAGCATGGCTCCCCATGCTGCACCTCAGAAAGCATTAGGCAGAGGTGAGACACAAACAAATATGTTCCTATAATTTTAGAAAAAAGCAAATTCTCTATTAATTTCTGAGTGAAGTTTTTCACTAGTTCTCCTCTGCTGTTGTCAGGTTTTTAAAGCTTACTTCATTATCTATGTTCATGGAATCTTTTTTCCAAGTTGTACATTCCCAGTTAAACCAGATCCTTTAGGCAAATGAATCCTGTCACAAATTGTTGCAGTTCATGTGCTTATACAAGTAAATACCCCAGTAAATCAGATATCAGGATCTACACATGCCTTTTTTATCTCTCCCTAGGAGTTTCCATATATTGTCTGTAAATAGCTACTTTATTTGAACCAGATCTAGAAATCACTGGATAGAGCTAATCAAAGATTCTGATTAAATGGCAAAATGCAGTTTCATCAACTTTTTGTACCAGATGATTGCTATTTACCTCTGAATCTTAAAAAAAATCTTGTCAGAAAAATATTCAAATGTTTTATTTAACTTTCCTAATTTGACTCATTACTTTATGTATTTTCTTTCAGGTATCCATCAATGGCATTTTAATAGGAAAACAATAAACCAGGATTTAACACTACAGTTTAATAAACATGATATATCGCATTAGGTGATTTAACCGTAAGTTATTTTTTCTCAATACTGCATAGGAATAATCAATATTCATCTGTTTCCTATCTACATGGGCCTGTGTAGCTTTGCACCAAATTTCAGTCTAACTACACTCAGGCAAATCCCTGTATTTGGACTGGAAGAGAAATTCTGTCATTTCAACATTGGTTTCCATCTAGACTGCAATGAGAGTTTAAAGGAGAGAATAAAAATTCAGAGAAAGTATTTTATAGAGATGTCAATACAATTTTTAATGCTGCAGAGTTCTAGTATGGAACAGCCACTTGCTGGAGAAGTTTAGAAAAATGGCCTTCCTATTCTGGGAAGGAAGAAAGGAACTAACACCAACTCCCATGTACTTGATAATGTGTTTGCTACAGTTTAGATTTTGCAGCATCTACAAAATGGTTTAACTGCCTGAATGCAATTATCTTTCTCAGTAGAACGGATTGGGACAGCAACATCACAGAAGGGGCCTCCACAGCCCCACAGTCCCCACGCAATGCATTTCACGTAAGAAAAGGTTCACACTGGCTGTCCTTGTGCAGCTGGAAGGAGCAGTCAGCATGACTGCAAATGGGCGAAATCCACACACGCTGAATGAGAGGAATCAACCGGGCCAATCCAATGGTCAAACACTGATTCGCCACTGGATGAAAACAAAGCCCTCAGAACAAAACCAAGTGGGCAGTTGGTGTTTGGGACAGGCAGGGACTGCGCAGCACATCCCACTGAGCAGAATGTGTGCCTGAGAGCTGCCTGCTGCTGGATGTTCCAATGACCAGCAGACCAATGTGCAGTAACAGCAACACGGTGGAAGGCAGCAGTCCCAGGGAGCAGAACGGAGTTGGCCCTGAGTGCACACGTGTAACTCAAGGGCACGGCACCTGCGTGTCTGGGGAGAGGCTGCTGGCACCAGCAGAGAACAGCGGGATGTCAGGTCTGGGTGAAGGCCTCAGACACATATCCCCATCTCAGGAAGTGTTTTGAGACTGATCAGCACAGACATTCAATTATCCTGAACCACGTCCTAAAGCATGAAGAGTCCCAAGAGCAACGGTAATGAATGTTTCCTCCTCTCTCTCTTCCCATGGCTCTCATAGGCTCTCTCATTAGCCGTTGCATATTTTCATTTTCAAGTTGAAATGCTGGAAAAGTAGATTTGTGTATACACATACAGAAAATGCAGCATTAACACACCACTGGGATCCAAAAATACAAGTCTTGAACTGAGGGGGAGTGGCTTGTCTGTCCCTGGGATTTTAGGCTAATTAGAGAAGCTTCAGTGCACTTTACTGTAAGCTGACACCTGACCCAGGAGATTTGAATGAATGATTCAAAGTGGGTCAGATTTGGGGCACTGAACTCTGTAATCTGTTAGAAAGCAAAATGAACATGAATATGTGGAAACACCATCAATAACTCGCAGAAATACATATTTTGCCTTTAATATAAAAAGTACGTACAATAGGTTTAATTTGCTTTTCACTTGAGCCAAATTCATTTGTGCCAACGGCACGGAGAATTGCTTTCATTTAAGTCTTGTTGCTGAAAAAGCACATTCATTTTTTTGTCCTAAAAGAAGTTTTTTCACCCCTAACAAGCCAGTAATTTTAGAAAAAACCTATAGCTTGTCAGTTTGACATGGTTTAATTTGCAACAAACAGTAAACAGAGTATAGAAAATGGAAAATCTAATAGAGACAGGCAGAGACAAAGCATATTTTTTTTCTCACTAGAAAAATCTGTGTGGCAAATAATGAATCACATATATTTGCATTTGTCCCTGTGACATAATGTTAATTAATTATATGTGAAGCATTCCATTAGAAGGTATGCACCTAAAATAAATAAATGTTAGTTTAGTTAATTGCAGCCTAAATTCTAGTCAGTGACTGAGTATTCAGTACCCATTCATAGATGCTTCCAATTTACATATTTCAGAAAGTATATTATGCTCCCATTTGCTTAAATGTCAAACAACAGAATGATCCTGATAAACACCACTCAAAACCAAGAAAAACTCAGAAACCCCCCCAAGTGTAGCTCAACAGTCTTTTTGACTCAAAATGCTTAAGTCAGTATGTAGGAGGAAAGCTTCATCTAGTTTAAACTTCCACTGAGGAGCTGGCCCTAAATTTTACTTATATGTGTTAGTGCTTCTTCTTCACCCCAGCATTTATTGTAGCACCCAGTCCTTCCAATTACTGTGCATCAAATGATTTGCTAACCAATGCCAGCCAGGAGGGAAGTAGTGTACCCATATTCCCTCAAGCAAGAAGTTTGCTGGATGAGGAGTACTTCTGTGTATCCCAAAGTCTTTTAATACTGCCATGTGTTTTTAACATTAGCTTTCTCTGCTTGAGCTTGCTTTGACAAGCATATAATGTGGGTGAGAATGATGTGAATACAACACTTGAGGCCACTGAAAAGCTTGGAAAAAAAATTTGTACTACTAAAATTATTTCAGTAACAGAGCCACCGATCATGAATACAAATAAACTGTAACAGATCCTCCAGGCATTTGTATGCAGAAGTGTACATATAAATATTTAGCTATTCATATCCAAAGTATTAAGAATAAAGATCCTGAGCTCCAGTTGGTCCTAAGATAAAATCGTGAGATGGATCCTTGGTCATTTCCAATGCTCAGCCTTAGAAAGAACTTTGAGAACTTTGAGAACTTTGAGAACTTTGATCTCATGATCACACTGAGGCCCCAGAGGGTTTTAAGGATGTGAGGTAGACAAATGTAACAGTAAGATGTCTGAGCAGGTAATGATGACACCTCTGCTGGGACCTCATTCAGAATCTTGTCACACTACTGGGACATCCCACAAATATGCATCCAAGCTCTATGCTGTGTATATTCCTTTGTAATCTGGAATGTGGGGTTTGCCTTTCCTTTGCCTTTGCTTCACCTGCATTTACCTTCACCAAGAGAGTTTTGTGACATCAAGTTGCTAGCATGCAATGGGCTAGATGTAAACTGTTCTGTCATTCATATTTCTCTTTCCCCCTCAGTCTCAATTTCACCTGGCAACTTTTCCACTGTTGAAAATAAAGCATTTATGGCAAACAGAAATGTAGGTAATTTGGAGAACATAACAGAGTCATTGCTATCCCAATTCTTGAAGTAAATTAACAAGTTTGGGCATGCTGAATCAGGATCAGGTAGAGACTCGACACATGATTAAGTCAGGTTTAAATAAGTGCTATGATAACTGTTTTCTAATTGCTGCCATTAAGAATAAATAAAACCAAAAGTAATAAATAGGCAAGTGAAGACCACTAAGGGACAGCAAGATGAGGACAGAAAGAACTTGTTAATAACATACTGAAAACTGAAGAAAAATGTTTCTTGAATGGAAACAGTGACTATTAAGTAGAAAACAAAGAAGCAAAGATAAAGGAAAAGTACTTCAGTCAGGGACAAAAAGAATCAAGCTTAAAAACGGACAAAATGCAGTGCAGAATCAAAATCAAACCATACTTTTGTAATTACTGACAGTTTTTATTTAATCCAACCAATTATCTAAAATATGATTCAAGCACACTTGACTTCAGTGAATTGCCTTCTATAACACTTTTATATGTATCATTCTCAAAAGTCAAGTGTGCACTGATTGCACTTCAGACAATCAGTTACATTTCTAGAACAGTGGAGAGAGGAAAAATGCCCCACACGTTTAAACCATCCATTTAGCATGAAGTTACCTGGAGTCTGGGTGTTCCCCTTTCTCTCCCCTCACCAGGCATTGCCCTGCTCACAGCTGGATACACCACACTGCAGCTCAGGGCAGCCGGGTGTGGCACAGGTCAGCCTGGGCTGCTGAGCTGCTGAGCCCAAGGTCAGCTCCTCTGCTGATGGAAGTCAGTGTGAGGAGAGCTGGAAGCAAGAGCTGGCCCCAATTTTCCCCTAGGAGCTGCTTTTAAGCTACACTGCATCACCAGTCTGTCTGAGGTCCCGACCCAGGGTTGTCACTGCACCTGGCTCCTGGCTAGGAGAGGCTGAAGCTCCCACATGCCAGAGTCACACTTGGTTCCTGCCTCCCTGTCCCTTGCAGAGCAGCCAGCCTTGCTACACCCTGTCAGCAACGGGGAGTTCTGTGACGTTAGCAGCAGACCTGTACACGCGCATCTTCTGGAGCCCAGGATCTGCCTGAATGGTCTGAGTGTTGTGCTGATGGCCTGCAAAGTTTCCAGGGTGATGTTAGTCCATAGGTCCTGACTGCCATTAACCCTGGGCTCATCCTCTTCTGACCTTGCAGGCACAAACAATCACCCTAGTTACTGCAACAAGGGCAGCAGCCAGAATTACACTCATGAATTCCTCTCCCTTTTTGGCCAGGTCACAAACTGGAGGCTTTGTGAGGTGAATACTCATTCAGACAAACTGTTGTTTTGATGCCAGTCTTAAAATGTCATCAGATGGAGGCATGAACTTATTGTCAGGGAGCTCCATCCAGCCTGGTTGTTCAAAGGCTTGGGCTAGGGCCGAGGCCACTTTTCCTTGGCTGAGAGGGGAACAGGGCACAGAACCATCAGACTCCTGAGCTGGGGCAGCATTTCCCAGTGCGCAGCCAGCATATCATAGGGTGTCAACAGGGTGCAGAAACAAGTGCTTGTTACAGGATATGGATAAAAAGCTGATGAAATGCAAAAGTCCTTGAGAACAGAAATCTGAGGATTAAACTGGGAGACACTGGAGCATCTCTGTTGTTATTGCTCCACCTTCAGAATTTTAGTAAGGAGAACCTGGAAGAACTGCCCATTTCCCTAAAGCCCATCTTTCAGTTGTTGTTGGGAAGCTATTCATGCAAATAGGGTTGTGCTTTTGTTCCAGTTTTGCCTCTGAAGGCGCTGCAGGTGGCGATTCTTTGTGTCCTTTGATGAGAGAACAGAGGGTGGCAGGTGTCCCGTGGCTCCCACTCGTAGGAAAAGCACAAACCCGACGATCAGCCTGCGCCCTGTTTGCGCAAAGCGCTTGAAGAGCAGCTGCCAGCAGACACATTTTGATCAGACAATGAGGGAGCGCTACCTAAGGCATTTTTCTTTGGAGATCTGTGAAGGAAATTGTCAAACACAGATGGATTTCCTACAAAGTCACTTCTGCCTCTTTTCTCCCTCCCCATAACTGGTATTTCTACTGGGACGCCTAGGAGTGGGAATGTAGCATGCATGTAATCAGTTCTGTAGATAATCGATAGACAGACGGTATCAGGAAATTAAACTAATATTTCTAGCAAGGCAAATGACAACAGGAATTCAGCATTTGGGTTTGAAAGATTGAAGTAAACTTCAATAAGATAACAGCCAGGATTCTTCATAGTGACTTTGCACCCTCCAAGTTTTGAGGGCCAGATTCCAGAGATATTAAGGCATCTGTTTTTCAAAAAAAAAAAAAAAAAAAAAAAAAAAAAAAAAAAAAAAAAAAAAAAAAAAACGAAAAGAAAAGAAAAGAAAATAGAAATCAAACTCCTACAGACTACCTCCACAAACACATGATAGTATAATAATTTGAAAATAGCATCCCAGGGCTGCTGGGACTTTTCCCATAAGTTTCACATGGATGACCTATGAATGCTTGGATGTTTAGCCTTATAAGGCTATGGCACATTTTTCTTTCAAGTGACTTTACTTTCACTTCTAGTTCTGGGATAAAACATTCCATCATTTTTACTATTTTAGTTTAATTTAGGTCAGAAGCATCTTTCTGGCACCTAATTCTAATTTCAAAATGTCAATGATGTTTTCAGACAGATGGGTTTTTTTCATACTGTGATCACCCGTTCTTGGGTGAAATTGTTAACAATATCATCTCTAACAATTAGGAGATTTATTTTTATGTCTCTCTGACAGGAAAATCAAACTTCAGGTACTAAGATGGATGTCAAGTTCAAGTGATTATGCTGAGGATTTAATTCACACAAATCTAATCACTTTCTATAGGTCACTTTTTGAACACTGTGTGCAAAGTCTTGGTTTCAGTGTTGGTTTCATTTTCTGAATTTTTACAGTTTTGTTGCTGTGCTTGAGATGTGTATGTGATCATATCCTAGGACAAGCATTTTTCAGCCAAAAACCCCTGTAAGCCTAAATATTTGACCATGAAGGAGGAATGACATTTTCCCCCCAGAGGATAATTTCTTCATTAATAATTCTATACTGGGGAAGTTAGAATTCTTCTTTATTTTTAGTATTCAACAAATTATTTCTTGTGAAGCAAAAATGACAGCTTTGGAAAACTTATAATAAAAGTCTACTTCTGTGTGAATCTTCCTCTCCCTGAAATGAAAACAATCTAATGTGGGTCAAACTTGGTGTCACAAGGAGACTAAGGGAATGTGTATTTCTGGCTTATTTGAATATCTTATTTGAATATCTTTCATGCAAGATATGTGCTTACATTCCACTAATTCACCCAGTGTTGCTTGTCACAGATGATGGTGACAAGAAGTGCTGTACAGACTTTGGACTTTTAAACAGCAATGTTTTGCTGGTCCAACCTAGAACACTCCTAGCACTCTGGAAAAAAGGTAAAATAACTCACACTTGATCTTGCAAGCCTACAGCAATGGAAAAAAAATCATCCTGAATCAAAGGATTCTCAAGAGTGCCTGAAGCACCCTGGGAGGCACGAACCCCATAGAACAATAGTGTTTAAAAACAGAATGCTTGAAGCTGTGGAAGGGAGGACAGGAGATTTGCCTTGCTGCCAGGTCCTGAAATGTGCTGTGTTTTCCAGTAGCCCAATTTACAGCCCTCTTGGGAAAGATGAGAAAGCCACAGAGTAATTAGCAGGGCTCAGACCTGCTGGAGAGGACATGGGGTCCTATCTAAAAGCCACATGCAAGTTCTTGCTGATTTTTGTAAGTTTACTATGGAAAAGTAGAGAAGAGTTTAGTGATGATAGGTAGGAGTTTAATTGCAGCATACCCTTTCCTATTCCCTCTGCTCTAAGAGAGCTTGGCTACTTTTTCTCCTGCAAACACAGTAAGGAGCCTTTTATTTCCCCCTCTCCTGAGGGGTGAGATATTATCCCCCTCACAGCACTTAGTTGACTGATAATGCAGAAGCTGTATAAAAGCAATCGGGTGATTTGACACATTGAAAACAGGAGTCAAAGAAACACAGATATTTTTCAATAGTACCACTTCAGGATATATTTCATTTTCACATTAATTCCTCCCATTCAGAGCTGAAACAGAAAACAATCTGCCAGTAGAGAGGTCCCAGCTGTGTCAAGGTTCAGTAACAACTAGAAGTCATGACTGGCCATGCCTCCACAGATGTGTCTCTGGGGTTGCAGCATAGCAATGAGATCAGAAAATTATATAAAGGGCCCGCCAGGAACTGCTGCAGCCTGCAAATGCCTCAGGCTTTTGTTGGGAACAAAGCAGCTCCTGTCACCCATGGCTAGTGTGACTTTGCTGCAGCACTTTTTGGTTGCAAAGTTTCTCATGGGCTGTCACCTGTGTGGTGCAGGCTTTTTTATTTATGCATTCATTTGTGTTGAAACAGCAATAGCAGTGCAAAAAGTTTTACTGGTAATGCCAATAGAAATAGCATTAAACTCCCCAAAAGAAAACATTAAACAAGAGCAGTGTTACCAGGTAGTATTCAAGCCAATTCACAAACCTTCTCTAATAGTGGAAAAGTGAAAGGTCTGTTGTAAAAAGTCTTTCTACACTGTTGAAAATATCAATACCACATGCTGGAGTTGGAACTCTCCAAGAAACAAATACTGATTTCCCTCTTTTCTGCACACAATGGCTGTGTGAACTCTGAATCTTTTAATTGTTTTAAGGTTGACAGATTCTGTTAGTATTGAATTTTTATTGTTTCATTGCTCTCCTGTTTTCTGCTGCCACACCCCTCACCCCTCTTTGAAACCTTTGGAGAGGGTACTTCACTTTTTTCCCCCTTTTTTCTGTTGGAAAGACAAGCAAAGGAGTAGTTGAAATTAATGTATTATTCCCTGTAATAAAGTTCACTGTCATGTCTAATTAATCTAATTTTAGTATTACCATCAGGAACACTGTAGCAATTTCTTGGCAACACAAGGTAGTAGTGATGATATAACATTCTTATTTTAAAAAACCCAACAACATACATTCCAGAAAATCATGCCATAAAATGAATGTTTGCTGTATAATAGTGAAATGTGGACATATCATTGCTACAGAAATTCTGCTTTAGAATCTGTAATTTTGCCAATTTTACAACAAATATGAAAGGCAAAATTGAAAGAGAAAGACAGAGGAATGCATAGGCACATGTGTTTCTGGTGATCCAAATGCTAAGCAAAATGTGGAGCAAAATGAAAAGGATTAGAGCTTTTTTTTTTTCTTAAAATTTATTTTACTGAATAACCACTATTCTTTAACACTAGGTATATGTCATGTAAAGCTTAAAAAGTAGTTATTCATTGTCCTGAAGGTCATCCAGACACAGTAAGTTCATTTCATTTTCCTGACAAGAGATCCAGGCTTGTTTTGTACTCTATGGAACATGACAGAGAGGGACTGTCCCTCCAATCCATTTCAAGCAAATAAGATTTTTCCCTCTGAGGAAGGGGAGAGAGGAGGTGGCTGAATCTGATCCTGCTGTACCTGAGCTCATCCAGGGACACCAGCTCAAGGGAATGCACTGCAGAAGCGTCCACATGAGTGAGAAATGGGTCAGAGTGTGCCAGCGCCTGGATCCTGCCGTGCCACGCTCACCAGGCTGGTGGCAGCACAGTGGCAGCAAGTTGGACAAGTCCCAGACTTGTCCCCAGGGGTTGTGCTGACACCCACAGGCTGAGATCCCCTTCTCCCTCAAACAGAAAGTGTGACCCTGTGCTTTACTGTGATGTCAGCAGCTCATAATATATATTAAGAATAAGACATTTTGATATTTCATTTGAATGCCATAGTTACTTACTCTCCTTTCATGCAACATCTTTGCTAACCTTATTTCTTTCCTTATGCCGCTTTCATCCCAGTCAAATTATCCGTGATCCTTTTCATTTTTCATTTCTCTGGACATGTCACCTTATATTCTGCATGGATCTGAAAACGTATGTCATCAGTGATTTTTCTTGTAACAAATTTTTAATTACTGTCTACCTATCTCATGGTACACAATAGAGTTAGATCCTTGGAAATCGGAATGCAGCTTCCATTTGGGAATTACACATATGCAGACTGATAGGGTGAGACAGGCACTATGCACAGGCTTTTAGCATCTTTCCTAGCACTTGTGTTTGTAATGGGAAGAAGATGAAGCAGACAGGTCCTTTCAGAACAGAAAATCTCCCGAAGCACCGTGTTGAGGTATGAGCAAATGCAGCAATTAAATGCGGTGTCAAGCATGTGTGCTAAGGATAAACAAACAGGCAAAACTAATTAGTTAAAATTTGTCTGGGAATTGGTGAAGAATAAGAGCTTTGAATTATGAGACAGATGTTTTATGTTGCCAAATTTTCTCCTGTCCTTTTGGTGATGAAAATTTATGAAGACACTGAGCTATAGTTTATGATTTATCTGTTATGATGTTTGAGAATGGAAATACTAAAGGACGTAATAAACTTTTTTGCTGATGGTAAAGCACAGTCTTGTGTATATAACCATATTTTTATAAACCATTTTAATAATATTATAATTATTAATATAGTGTAAATATAGTAATAAAGATGTCAAGTGACGGAAAATCTGTTCAATACTGTTCCTGAAAAGATTATTCTTGTAACCTCTGCAGAGTCAATGAGCTTCTCATTGCTTATTACTCAAGCTGCTGGTCCTCGCTGGTTCCATGCTGATGATATTGCAACACACTGGGTGTCTTACCTAAAACACAGACAACTGAGTTTTCTAGCTGCTGGATACTTTACATTCAGTATTAATATTTTGCCTAAGTGTATTTTGTACTAAAGGAAATTAAGAACATTTTGAATTATCAAATCAATTATAGAAGGATTTCATGTCCAAGTTAAATTCAGTTTTGGTGTTCAACTTAAGGACACTAAAGATGTAAACCAGTTAAGTTCATTAATAAACTAATGGATAAAAAATGGGACTATGACAAAGTTTTTATATAAAGCCATGACCTTTTCTTCAGTTCTGTGATATTCTACTTTTAAAAAAATTAAATATTATGGGGTTTCAGTGAAATATTATTCTAAGTCTGATTTTTAAATGGGAAAAAATGTTTTCAGGGAACAAGACCAGTGTCTATGGCTTTACATTTTTGTAAAATTCCTCAAAGTTGACTGTCAAGTACTAGTTGTTGTTTTTTTTTTTTTTTTAAGCCAGCAATTTTTTACTTCTTTTTCTCCCTTATTTTGAAAACCCTGGAAATTTAAGGTCATTTTCAGGTAAGCTCCTTGCTAAATCATTAGAACGGCATGATCAATTTGAATGAATTGTTCTAATATGATGCATTAAATCGAAAGAAGTTATGTTAAGAAATTGTGAAAACTTGCATGAATAATTGCAATATTTTTTTCTTAGCAAAGTCTGGGAGAGCTGCCAAGAAAAATCTCTCTCCCTGACAAAAGTTCCTAAGCACTACATTTACAAAAAGTGTAAATATGTAAATATTACTGCCAGGAATGAATCTTGAAAAGAACATATTTATAGTGAAAGAAAAGGTTATTATTGAAACTGATTCTGCTCCCCCAGCACTGTGATCACCAACAAATGCTAAGTTTACTGAAACATTTTATAAATATATGTATGTTTTCACTCAGAAAAAGACAGATTTTATAAGCATAGTGCAGGATGAAGAATGACCAACTAGAAGTATTGCTGACTGTCACTAACCTGGCCAAAATCCAACATATGACATTTCCATAAGAAGGAAAAGTACAAAGAAAAGTCTGCTAAAATCAAAAGCAATAAACAATCCATGTGAGAAAAACAACAATTTCTAGCCAAGAAAGATTCTAATGAGATTGTCTACTAAACACTTATCATCTAAATGATCCTGGAATAAAAATTTTGCTGAATGCAAACAAGGGGTGAAACTGGGTAAAGAGAAGCCTGATAGATAGATGTTGCGTCCAGATCCATGTTTAAATATGGATTTTCAGTTCCTAGTATGAGTCCTTGCTTCTCAGTTATAATTTGCCTGGAGGAGGAGGATATCATACACAACAGGTTTGTGGAAATCAGTGGATGTATAAGCTGAGGATCTGCTCCTTTATTTTTCAAAAGCACCGACTGCAGAAACCCAATTTACTACTCTTGATCATAGCCAGAAACATCTGACTGATGGAGCTGGAGTTTCCCAGGAGTATTGAGGCCTCAGAAGGGAGCTGGGATTACAATTGAGATGTAGATAATATCTCCGGTATCACTTGGCAATTTCAGACAACTTACAGTGCATTACCACACTTTCCTGCAATTTGGTGCTTGGATGTCATAAATTACATTGACACACCATTAACATAGGTAAGTAGAGAAAATAATTGATCTCTCCAGAGAAACATTAGAACCCACAGTAATAACAGATCTGCAGCAATCACTATTAGAAACATACAGACCTCAACAGTTTTTCTTTTTTCATACCTACAGCTAAGCCCAAATTACTTTCCTTTTAGTGTCTTACTTATGGGCTGCTATTCTTGCACTAATACCAGGATAGGCCTTTAATATGTAAACTGAGAAAAATAGTTTACCAAAATTAGCTTGTTAGATACATTCATATTATTAGAGATATCCATGAAATGACATGTGTGGGTTTTTTCAAAGAAAGGAAGAAGACTACATTATTAGTAGCCTTGGAAAAAGACTACATTATATTCTGTGTTAATAGAAAATTTTCTTAGTGAAAGGGCACAAATGAACCATTAAAGTGGACAAGAGAATAGGAGAGGAGGAGAACAGGAAAGAAACAGAAGAGCAGGAAAAAAAATTTAAAAAGTGAGAAAATGTAAGATTAGTGAGAAACCAAGGAGGAGAAAGTAGGAAGCAATTCACTTTGAACATACAAATAAAAAGAGGAGCACGGGAATTCTAGGCACAGATGGACTCCCATTTTGGAAATTCTGACAGGATTCAAAGACTTATGAGAGGATGGTATTCTTCATCAGATGAATGATACTGATGTGACAAGCAATATATACAAAGGTTAGGAGTAATTCTATTAAAAGAAAGAAAGACAGACTGGCCACTGGAAGCTCAAGTACAGTTTGCATTTATGCTTTTCATTCCTTGTTAAAAATGTGCTGGTGACATACATGTTTAAAGAACAGAAATTCTTTTCAAAACTGGGTTATTAAATCTTCTCTCAGACTCATCACAAGTGATGAAAGGTAGCCATGTGTTCAGATAGCTGAGGTATGAATCATTTTAGGGCTACTAAGTTGTCCCAGATATTCATAAACCATCTGTTAAGTGAAAGAGCATTAGGTATACACCATGCTAATAATTCTTACATTTAATAATTATACTCAGCGTGACACATCATTGGAAACAGCAGAAAAGTGCATTTCGATACCCACAAAATCCTCACACAATTTTAAATATAGTAGATGAGGGTATGTTTGAGTGGGCAGTGATAAGTAAGAGCATCTTTGCACAGAAAGGGAACTGCTTTGAGAACATGCCTCTTTTATTTTCTCACAAATACCAAACATTAATTTTATCTTCACTGCTGGTCACAAGACTCTCAGAAATTAAAGTTGAAGATGAAAATCAGAATGCAAAAAACTAATATTTTGACAGGCTCAGTGTGATTTAATTCTTGATTCATGTATTGTGGCTTTCTCTCTTATATGATATTTCAATATATGGACAAATTCCAGATCCAAAATCCTCAGCCTTGAGTTTGGCAACAATGCTGTGCAAATAATACCCTCATGGCCATAACATGCTCTCTCCCCCTGCCTTGACCAGGAAAAATAGTGTTATCTTCATCCTCAATTTCCTGAAACACTTCAAAAATATTTGTTAACTGTTTAGTTTATGAAGCAAAATGGTGACCTAATCCTAGTAAAAATCAGAAGCAGAAATTCTAATCAATGTAAGCATCGAAATCACCACTGGAATGTGTCAGTGTGTTTGAGTTTTATGTCTGACTCCTGGGCAGAACCTAAGCTGTGACTTGCTAAACTGACCATTCAGTTCAAATTTACCCAACACTAACCATTATCACCTCTCTGTTTTCTATTTTCTTTTCTCTATGTTACAATACATTTTTGTCTTATATTTTTGGGAAACTTGAATCGCCTTTAGGGAAGCCAAAGGTGTATTTACAATAAAAAGAACTCTTGATTTGTATCAGTCCAGTAGTTACTATATTGCACTTATATGGTGAGCTGTAGAGTATAAAACCTTAGCAACCTAACATTTTTTCCTTTCTATGACAAAATAAATTGGTTCATTCTCAAAATTATTTCTTCTGAACTTAGGGAAATTCAGAATAACCAAAGATGATGTGAACTTTTCACCCCAGACCTAGCAAAACAGGCAGTTTTAATTCTTCTCTCCCATTCCGTTTTCTTCTAAGAAGTGCAGATAGAGGGGTCAGGAATAAATATTAGAAAATGGAAACTTTCAGCCATAAATCACTATTTATATCTTGCTGAGGTCAAGGCTAAGGCACACATTTTGAAAAAATGTTTGCAGTCTCCCTTGTGACCTCCTGAAGCCAGTGGATCTCAACTACTTCATGCCAGTGAAGATTTGTAACTTCCCAAATTCCATTTATTCGCTTACTTCATCCCCAATGCCACTTCTCTCAGGAGTCCCACTGCTGAATATCTTGGTTCTCAGACAGAGAGAGAATTACCTTCACAGGAAACACTCCTTTACTAGGGATGAAGTCATTCCCAAGCATTATGTTCTGATACGGGAATAATATGGCAGGGAAGAAAGCAAGACAGTGTTGAGGGAAGGCTGCGTGCAGTTACAGCCACTACTCTGCTTGGAGAGCTGAAGGGTGGAAGTGACATCCCATCCTGCCCATGCTGGGCTGTGTTTTTCAGTGGAAGACAAATTAGGGTTTCATCCCTACCCTCTTGGTCTCAGCTGTAAGCTGTAATTTCACAAGATCAAAATCCATATAGGCGAGAACAAAGGACTGTCCTCATTCTGTGTATTTTGTGGAAATTAAATCAGGCAAAGTGCAGTAAAAACAAAATGCGGTTTGACTTTACTGCTAACAGAGGAAGGATTTAGGTTTAATTTTGTTCAGGTGTGAAAGTTAGTTTTTGCCTAATTTTGTCTCTTTTATAGCTGTTTTGCACAATAGCAAGGTGTTATTCTCATGAAATCCCATAATTCACCAGCATAGTGCTATAAAGACTTCTAAAGTGTTATTATTTAATACCAGTTTCACTTTAGTGCAGCATTCATTATATTTAAAATTTATGCTTTTTATGTATTGATTTGTCTCTTTTAGAGAGGAAAATGTTTGGAAATATAAGTATTTTGATAATTAAAAGTGCTGCAAACCCAAGAAAAATAAGAACAATAACTGACAAGTGCTTTGTTGAGAGAAAAACGGAGAAGAAAATCATATACAAGAGGAAAAGTAGCACTTCTGTGAAATGTACTCTTTTAACATTTCCACTGACTCTGATGGCAATATTTATCTGAAGGGGCTATTGTTGGATACTGAGTGATGATCAGGGCTGAGATACAGCTTGCTTGATTTGGGCTCCTAACAGAAAAGGTGTGTATCACAAACATGGGTAAAGTGCAGATGTGCAGGGTCTCTGGAGCAGATTGCTGCCTCCCAGTTTGATGCTGTCGCTGTTCAGTAGGTGGTGTGACTGTCTCCTCCTGCTTTTTTCTGTACTCCATGATTCTTGAACTGCCCTTCCTAGTGGCACTGTCTCCCGGGAGGAATGGAGAATAATTCTTTAGAGCCATGCACTATGACTAAGCAGCTGGCTTATTGCTTGAAAATGAAATTTGAATCTCTTGAGTCCAGAAAGATTAAATGTGGTTCCCTTTCTACCTAGAAGCACAAAGATATTTCTTAAAGCCCCCTCACACCTCTCTGCTTTGGATGCTAGGCATGAAAATTTGGCAGCTAGAAGGCTTTCAGATTCCCTGAATTTTGCTTTTCATTAGATATTAGATACTTGCTGGAGAAATATGCTATGCAAAGGCATTAAATATCCCATCGTGTCCTATACAAATTGGTGTTAATATTTTCTAATCCCAGACCTCCAGCTGGAAGGAACTCTTACAGTATCACAGCACATATTGTTAAATACCTTCTCATTCTGCTTATAGAACGTAGGTTTAATGTGAACTTGAACTGTGATCTTTTAATGTGATCACTTAGTTCATTACAACACTGTTTCACCTACACAAATCTCTTGAAGTTCACTGCAATGAATCAGAGCCCAGCACACACGAGTAACTGCAAAGTGAGACTGAGTTTTCCTGTCTCTCTCTGGTGCAGTCTCCCATTGGTTTCTCACTCTGAGGGCTTTTCAGAGATTGCTACTCTGAAACAATAACGAGAAAACCCATTAAAAAAGATCCATTTTTATTTTTAAAGAATGGAACATAAAGTGATTCATTGCACTATGGCATGTGAAGTCTGTCATTCTGCTTTCAAGTCCCTGTTCATCCAACCTTGCAAACAACTAACAAAAATCACTGTATTTGGTTGAAGTTTGATTTACCAAGATTTTCCTGCTGCCTAATAGAGGATAGAAAATAAAAGGATGGGAAAAGAGACATCAAAAGATAAAAAGAAGTGCCTAGGGGTAGATTAACGTGCAGTGAGGAGACCCTGTACAGGATAAATGCAGCCCATCGTATGTCTGCCCAATTTATCACCCAGACAGCACCAAGGAGGGAGGGTTTATAAATTACATTAACCTAATTTAAACCCCTCCATCGAAAATAATTGAACAGGAGAGCTGCTGTTTACAAATACGTGATCTAGCCATGACAGCCATTCTGATATTTTATATAAGCTGGGTTGTGCCCCCCAATATGTGAGGTAAGGCACCACTCTGGATGATTAAATATGACAGAATCCTTCCTGGAGAAATATCAGTTTGTATAAGCTCTTCAAGGAAGTGCTGAATATATTTACCTGGACAGTGTCAGGTTGTGCTGCACCATCATTACAAAATTGACAAGAGAAGTGCTAGAGGTAAACAGCAGATGATGGAAAAGGGCAGGGAAAACCAGCAGCCAACAAGACATGAGGAAAAAAAAGGAATGAATTTTGATGGAGAGTCCTCTTTGCACTAAGCCACTTTAATGGACACAGCCAGAGAAAAAAATAAATTCTTTTTTATCATAGGATTGTTAAACCTGTTCCCCTAAGTCACAATTCACTGAAAGAAACATTTTAAAATCTGATAATCAGAGGCAGAAAGAATGCAATAACAGGAGAAGGTATGTCCCAGAAAAGTGACTTTTACAAGGAACGCCAGGATCCTGATCTACCCTGCAAATAGAAGTTTCTGATTAAACTGAACTGGGAGCCTCTGGGAAAAATAAAGGAAAAACTAAATTTTTCAAAATAGCTTAAATAACAATAAATTTTAAAAACCATTTATCCTGAAATAAATGACTAATTTATTCCCAGAATTCTTCATCATTTCTGAATAATATACGTGATGAAGTGTGAGAATGATGCTTGATTAAATGAGGTCCCTGGAGTGCATTAGAGGAGATTTAGTCTGGAAAACAGCATCTGCTGTCTCTTTCTTTCCTTCTCTCAATGCTGTGTTGTTTCCACGTATTACAGCATATTACCCTCTTTCATTTTGAACAGAATAGGACAATATTTATTCAGATTTTTTGTGGTGGCCATACAATGGGTCTTTCAGTGTGAGGGTCTGAAAAATATTGCTGAATGCTTATTCTATTTTTCCTGGCAGGAATAATAATTACCTTCTCTTAGTCACTCACAGGTCATACAAATCTAAGTCATTATCTGATATAATAAGGCCAGTAAATTTAATTCAACAGGCTTTTTTCCAAGACTATTTTTTGTCATATTTCTGTTCTTACCATTGCATCCAATATTGAGGATCATGGCTTTGGCATAGCACTAATAAGAGCTAAAGAGATGTGTCAATGATCAACAGCTGGATATAGCACCACTGCTATCCTTTGCCATTGCCACCAGTTTGGTAATGATGAAAGGCCTGTGCCTTGTCCAGTACAGCTGTGCTGGACATATCCAGCCTTAGCCGGCTCTAGAAGCTGAGGACAGCAGAGACAGCTCATTTGCAAGGCTCCCTGAAAGAGCAGGTTTTTGGAGCTCAGCTGTAAACACTCACAGTGAGTTTTGAAACCTTTGTACAGACCCCAGATGTCCTTTAAAATGCCCGATCTGGCACTAGCCTTCAGCAGCATCCCAGCCCACATCCGAGCGGGATTTTCATCCCACTTTCTCTTGCTGTACTCACACCATCTGCCTACCAGCCCCAGGGATATGGGAACACTCAGTACCTGCCATGACAGCAACTTGGGGAAAAAATTCTGTTGTAACAGTGTACTTACTCAGCATCAGAAATCAATGCCAAGACATGACTGGTGTGTAGGTGGCCAGATGCTGGTCCACAAATATCTTCAGACTAAGAATGGGTCCAGTGGGTGGGTTTGGTGTGTTGGGTTGTTATTTTTTTTTTCCTACTTGAAAGCTATGCTGTTCCAATATGTTCCAGTATGCTCTGCTTCCTCATTAGCACACATTCCTTCCCTACCATGTGCTGCATTTGATTAGAAAGACAACCATTTTTACAAGATGTTATGTCAATATTAACTAGCAACAGAGATAATATCAAAGATAAGACTGCCATCAAGTTATTAAGAGACTGTAATTTGCTTGAACGTTTTCATGAAATTATAAAATTGGGTATCATATCTATATCTGATTAGGAAGAGCAATATATCTCTGAGTTAATAATTACAATCTTGTTTTTACTTGGTGACAATCTATGACTAATTGCTGTCTGAAGAGAATTGAAACAGATCAATTCAAAAATAAGCCATCTAGAGAAAGGTAATATGCTTAACACATATTCACAGTTGGGACTGCAAAGTTCCTATATTTTATTTGGATATCTCTATCATATGGTAGCTCCTTAAGAGACTAAAAATCAAAGCACATTAACTAAAAAGAAGTAATTTAATAACTTAGATGTTTTAGTTCTTTGGGTTTTATAATGCTATTAATTTACCTGTATTTAGAGGAAAGCAGAGTTGGAAGGATTTCTCATACCCAAACTGAGATCTTTCACTATCTAACTATGAGCAACAAACTGCTGGTAATTGGTCTCTGCCCAGCGTCAGTCTGATCTGTGGGGGCCTCCTTCAGTGCAGGCAGCTTGGGGTGCAGCTGCAGGGAGAGCTGCAGCTGAGCTCTGGTGGGAGCTGGAGACCAGAGGCCATGAACTGATGACCCTTTGCACAAAGAAGGCACAAGGACCTCTGCCTATCATAGGTGCTCAAGTGTGACTGACCTAGTGGTTGTTGGGTGCTCAGAGGAAAATTTCCTTAATAAAACTCTGGATCACCTCTGATCTGGTCCCATCTCTTTTAGGGCTGGAATGCACTGGGCCTTCTCTTAGGGTGTATGTTCCAGTTCTGTTTCAGCTGAAAGGAGCCTGGGTCACCCGCAGTGTTCTGTGATGTGGGCCTGGGAACAGCAAGTGGGGGTGATGCAGAGGTTTGCTCCAAAAGCAGGACCATCATCTGTTAAGTCAGAAATGAAATGCCCTCATGGTGTTGCACTGGGCTTAGAAGCAGCAACACTAAAGCCTGGCTGGTTAGTTGGGTAAACAGGAACCAGAACCTTCTCTTAAACCTCCTATCATTCAGCTTTCAGAAGTAATATCTCCATTGAAAGAATAGAGATTTTTATCACATCAGAAGATAACTTACTTTTAATTTGGAATGTCATTTGAAATTGAGTCTTCTGACTTCTTTTTCAAACAGGCATAACCACTGTTCCTGAAAGTCCCAAATATGATGTGAAAGATAAAGCACGGCTACATAATTTTTCTTCCTATCAACTTCTTTATCTTCATTAAAATTCTTTTAAGTATAATACTTAAGCTGTAGCTAACAGTTGAGATACAGTAAGCAAGCATACCACCCACTTTAGAGAGATGTGGTTCTGCCTGAAAAGGAATATGAGATTCCCTGTTTGATAAGGTACAGTACTGGGTGAGAAAAGTGTTCTTTTATATTTATCCAATGTTGCAGGCTCTGTTCAAAAGCTGGGAAAAATCCTAATTCTCAGTTATTGTTGCACTGACTCACACGTAAGTGATCTAATACAGAACCAATAAACATAGATATATGCAAACAGAGAAAGCAGCACAGCAAAACATCGTTATTTCTCCATTATTCATCATTTTGGTTAGTGCTGGGGTCCCCATGCTTGGAGATATTCAAAACCCATCTGGACACAGTCCTGGGCAAGCCCTGCTCCGAGTAGGGGGATGTCCAAAGACTCCTGCCAATGTCAACATCCCATAAGTCCATGGAAGTTAGCACCAGACACTGACCCTGAATTTCCTGCTTGTAACATTTCAGCAATTGGGCAAGGGCTTTCTATTCTAATATTTTCAGTCTTACACATTGCTGTATATTATTGCATAAAATTATGTTACTTATTCTACATTTATAAATCAAATGCAGTCTATCAGACATCAAATTCATTTCTCTGGTATCAATGAGGTTTAGTAGCAGATTTATTTTAAACATTTTGCCAGAAAACATTAAATATATTTAAATAAATGCCTAATCTCTTCAAATTAACAATAAGGACTTAATATTAGAGAGATTGGAAAGGATTTAGTAAATTAGTGTACAAAGTGACAGGTTAATTGCTCTGCAGATCATTAAGCAACACATTTATTTAGCAACCAATAATTCAACCAATGAATTCAGCCTGTTAACAAGGGAAAAAATATTTTTCAAGCATTTGGTCATATTTTGATGAATAAATTTATTTAGTGAACTTTTCCACAAGCAGTTTTTCAGCTCTCATTCAATATTTATTACTCACAACTCAAGCAAGGTGATGGGTCCCTGTAATTGTATTTTAACTCTCTGTTTCTTCAGATGACTGCAACCTCAGCTGTTTTCTCTTGTGGAGAGGTGGGTTTTTTGGGAGTTTTGTTTGTTTCTCCCCACTTCTCTGTAGGTAGGTCAAAGAGCTATGAAGATAAAGTACATATCAATATGCAGCTGAAGAACTATTTTAAAAATAATTCTGAAAAACAGTGCAAGTAATTCTTCTCTAATGAAAAAGGATTCTTAGAAACACTCAAGTGAAAAGGGCTGCAAACCTGGGGAGCCCCCAGGGCTTCAGCCTGAGGGGGGCTTCATAATATAACATTCAACCCCCCAAATTATTCACACTTTAAAAATATGTTTACTGACTCCATGCATATTTAATATGCATGAAAGTAATGGAGATAAATGCATTATTAGGAGACACTATTTCAGTTCATTTATTCCCTTTCCCACCAGTTCTACTGAAAGCACAAGAAAACAGAAATGAACATTCCATCTTTAGAAGAGTTGAGACATGTATGGGCAAAATTCAATCTTAGGCAGGCAGATCTTTCAGAAGGGCTCTGATTAACCTGGCAGAGAAACACCACCCACACCAAGTACCCTGCAGGGTCATAGGAAAGGGGAGGTTCTTCCAGCTCTTGTGTGATACAAGGGCTTCTCTTGGGAGCCAAAAAACATAAGAAAAAACACATTCATTTTCAGGTGTCAAAGCAGGCAACCAAAGACCTCTTATCCTCTCTTCCCAAGACACCGTGATAAATCTTAGTGGATTTCTTCGAACACAAAGAGGCCAAGCATACAGTAGCTTTTAAAGGAAAGAATAGGAAATATTCCAGGTGCTTTAATGTCATTGGCAAAGCTCAAGATGCTACATATTCCACTGAGAAGTGTTGGAGATTTTTCGACATTTAAGCTCTTCAAAAAACTTGTGGAAATCCATTTGCTCCCCACGTATACATAATTCCCACAATTTCAATAAATATTGATCTTTGTTTGGGTATCTATTGAGATTAATTGAGTCAACAACTAAGTATTGACCAAAACAAAGAGGAGGTCAATACTTACATTGAAGGAAAATATACATTGATCTTTGCTGAAAACATGAAGCCCGGAGGCCAAATATTTGCCATAATTTGTTTATCCTTTGTGACTCCTGGAGATTCCACCGGTGAAACTGAGCATCAAAAAAACCCCAGAACTCATGTAGTTTATATAATTAGTTAATTACCCACCCTAGTGTAACAGATGATCTCAGTGTTAAGAACTATCTTGAAAATTCTACAAATGAGAAGGAATAAAATAAAGACATGCTCCCTCCTGCTATGTAGAGTCTCTTTTTCAGTGGAGCATGTTGTTGAAGAGATTATCTGTGATTAAGTCTCCAACAGATAAGTTGTGTAAAATGGACTGGATGCCCATAGATATCCCTTCCAAATGATATTATTCTACAAGTCCATAAAGGATGCCATGACAAAAATCCCATATTGTTAGATACTCATAGGCAGTGCCCAGCAGCTGAGTAAAGCCTCATTCAGTTGCTCCACAACAAGAGTTAATTTAAATTAGAACAAAATGCAATAGAATTATTCTTTTTTTTGCCTTTTTTCATAATCATAACTTCAAATTCCTCCTGTATTGAAAACCTTTTCGAGATAGGAACAGAAGTCTCATTTGGTGTAGAACAAACTCTGTACTTACTGATATTTGAGTCACAGAATAGTCTGAGTTGGAAGGGGCCCAGAAAGATCACTGAGTCCAACTTAAGTCATTATTTTCCTCGCATTTTAATCTGACCTAAATATGTAGTCTACAATGACAAAGACATTACAAGTGAGCAATAGGTGACATTTTTATCATATCTGATATGAAACATTTTATCATAATCTGTTCTGGGTACTATACAAATTAAATACACATCCGTTGAGCATATTGCACTGGCAAAACCTCATATGGTGTGTTTAAAAGGCAACCTTTAACATACCAATATGCCTAAAATACATTTCCTAGGAAGATAATCTTGGCTAAAAAGAAGTAGACACTGCCTAGTAGGGGAAAGCAGGCTAGAGTTTTTCAGATTTTTTTCTATTTAATTCATTAGAAATGAAAGTGTTCATACACAGACTGCTGAAAAAACATGTAGCTTTTAATGAAAATGCTAATAAAATAGGAAAAACCTAATTTATACAGAACAGAGAAGATTAACCCCCTGGCTTTTGATACATGATTTGATTGTGGTCATAGTATGAATGTAAGGGTGTCTTATGCAAAGGATTCAATTTCAGATAACAGACTTTATTTTCATCTTTGTGCAATGAAGAAACATGCCAGCTTCTTTGTTTTAATATTTACATTTTGGTCATGGGTGGTGGCCATACTGTCTTGGGCAAAGCCTACTACAGCACTATTTTTCAGGGGAAAAAAAAAGGGGTCTAAATAATCTCACACAACATCTACAGAAATCTCATCTTCTAAGCTTTTTTCCCCCTCTTTGTTTTACTAAAAAATCCTTTAGCTATTTCATCTGGATTATGGCTAGTGTTCCATCTCATTCCAAGTCATTTTTATGGGGGAAAGAGGAAAAAGACTGCTGGGATTGCCATTTTAATTTCTATCTGTCAAGAATGAAGTCTTTGAATGAGGACACTAACAGGACTGGGGGAACACAGCTGAGATCATCACACCAGAGTAAAGTGAGGAAATAGGAATTGTAAAACTTCTGTAGTCATCCCCAGTAAGAAAACTATTTTAATCAGTTTAGCTAAGCATCTTATTTTTTGCCTAAAATTAGTACATTCTAAACTGTATGAGAACAAAATAAATTACTGTGTTACTTAATGCTGATTATACCAGAATTAAGTCAGGTTCTCAATAGCAGATAATTTTTTTCTTCATAGATCTCTAAGAACTCTCTTCAAAGATACTTTAAAAAAAAAAAGTGTTTATTCACAAGGTCAAGCTATAAGTTAAGGTGAGACATCTTGCTGTTTTTACCTGGAGTGAGAAGGTATATTTAGACTGTAATTCAAGTATCCAGAACCTCTGTCTCTCTTATGACTGTAGAAAAAGGATGAGGTTATTAACATCCATATGCCAGTAGCATCTTTTATCAACACCTGTCTGTCTTTGGGGATTTGTTGAACTCTTAATAAAATGTATTTCTCACTTGAATATTTATCTTTTTTTTTTTTTTTACAATAAAAGCAGGATAAAAATAAAGCCATGATTTCTTTATTTCATAACAACTGAAGAGAAAGGAAAAACTACCATTGGCCTTTTTAGAAACTGATTGGGTAAAACATGGAGAAAAAACGTGGTGAGAAGTGTTTGCTGGAAGTGCTAAGAGAATAGCAAGGGAATTTTGGTGCTGGAATTAATCATGAAAGTGCACTATAACACAGTAATCAGACTTCTTAAAAGCCTTACTATTCAGAGTACTTAGTCCATTAAAAATGCTGAAAAACTCTAGATTTTGAGATTTACTAGTAGGGTAGTAGTCCAAATTATACCTATCATTGTGATTAAGTATGATGATTTAAAAACCAAAAGACCCAATTGGCCTGTGTCATGAAAGCAATACTTGTGAGCCAGTACTGGCTCCAAATAGTCTGGCTCTAAGTTTGACATAGTTCCATCACATCTCCTGAACAGGTGGAACAAGTAAAAAACCCTGTGCATAGAGACACCAGACTAAGATGTGTTTCATACATTTCATGTACAAGCCAACATGAAATAATTTTAAAATAATTAGGATTACCAGTATGAGCAATGAGTTGATGAGAAATATCTTGTGGCAGAGATATTCAAGAAAGTCCCATTTTGATACATCTGTTGCTTATATCTCACTTCAACAAATGCTTTATAGAAAACTTGGCAAAGGGAAGAAATCCTTAAACATAGTAATAGTTGATCTAGTATGTTTTGATTACTCACAATCTGTAACAAGTACTAGGAACAACAAAACTTAATTGTAGATGCTGTGAAAACACCCCTTGCCTCATCTTAAGTCTCAAGATTTCTGGAAGTACAATAGTGCTTTTTAAAGAGAAGTTGCTGCAATTTTGATTCTTTAAGGATAAGAAGAGTGCAAAAGAAAAGTCAGTTATTTCTGGAGGAGTTAGTAATGACATAAGGCAGCAATATAATCATAAATACATTCCTGTATACTCTTGCATAAAATTATGTTACTTATTCTACATTTATAAATCAAGTGCAGTCTTTCTGTGAATTATTGCAACACTGGGAAATATGAGAGATTTTGTATTAGTCTTTTGGAAAAGTCTAGTGATTTGGTTATACTGATTTAAGCTGGAAATTTAGTGATTTGGTGAAGTTGCTTATTGATCAAGACATGAACAAACAGTCATTCCCCCACAATGAAAGTTATCCAAATCTTTTGCTAAATGTTATTTCTGATTACCAGAGGAGAGAAAGGAGTCATGGCCATGGCTCCAGCTCTGTAATCATGAAGTCAATTTTAGCTGAATGGGTGTGGAAGTGAACAGTCCAGGACTCTTGCTGAAACTGGCAGAAGCACCAAAAGGAGACTCCTTCCACCAGGGGCCACCAGGCTTCAGTACTTTACTTCTCTACAGTGGCAGAGAAATTGGCAGAGCTCCACTGACCTCTCTTTGTAGAGAAAGGTAATTTCAACACAGTAGATGGAAAAGTGCCTGTCTAAAACTCTTCTGTAAAGCAGCCTTAAAGAAAATACCTGTGTTTATTTGAAGGATATGAATAACTCCCACTATTTTTTCAAGTTAAACAAAACCTTTAAAATTCTGCAGCCCTTTAGACAAGATACAGAAAATTCTGCATCTCACAAAAGTGGATAAGCCATATACTGCATTAAGGGGTTTAAGATCTTCAAATCAAGATGATCTAATCATCACTCATGTTTCATTTAGTCCTTGATATTTACTCCAGTAACATTAATCAGGATGGTAACTTCCCTAAAATATCACAAAGCTCTTAGTCAGCTAATCACTTGTATCACTTGTAGGGTAAGTGCTACAAGGTGTCCAAAAAACCCAGAATTTTGTCATTATTACTACAAGCAGCTGCACAGCTTGGCAGATCTATGTGGTGGCTTGCAAACAAAATCATAAAGAAAGCTTCAAAAGGCAAGTAATGTTCCTCAAGTAGGTCTCTGCCAGTCCCTGCATCTCAAATCACAACTGTGTCTCAAGGTAGGAAATCAAGCCTGAAGTGACAAGTATGTGGACTGAAGGTAACTCAGTTTACCTTCTCTACAGTCTTTGAGAGAGAGATGTTGAATAATTGAGAGCAGAACCTTAATTTAGCTGTTCTCAGCAGCCTTGCACAGCGGTGCATGCTCCCTAGGTCAGGGTAGATTTTCCCAAGTATCTCACTTCCAGCAGCAGGGTGATAGTAATCAAACAGATTTAGTCCTGTTCTCAGGATTCACACTATATCTTCACACTTAGTACAGCTTTATCATGTATATCATTCTGCATACATATCAAAAATGACCAAGGTGAAGTTACACTGACAAAATGATCATACATCTCAGAGGAGATGAGCCACACATTTCCACAATTAGTACTTAAGTGATTCAAAATCCACCTTCTACACAAAATAACACACACAACTCAGTCTCTGGGAATGTCCAGTAGTATACACCTCAGTCAAGAGGTAACCATACACTAAAAAGGACTGTCAGGGTGGAGTTTCAGCATTCCTCACAAGGAAGGACTTCTTTTTCTTAGGTTAAAAGTAGTCATGGAGCTGCTGTATTAAGGTTTATGGAATTACACCAGAAATTAATTCGGTCTTCATTGCTCAGAGTGTAAACAATGGCATTATTATTTTGCTCAGGCCTTTCTGGTCTTAATGAACTGATCAGATTATTCTATTCAGAGGTTTCACAATGATGAGGATCATTATGTATTGTCAAAAGATTCAGCACATAACATTCATAACACTGAAGCTTTGCAGGAGCATTCTGATGTTAAAGGTTGATAAATTAAGCAGCCTTGGAATTCTCATTACGTTTGTCAAGCTGTATTGTCAGGTATTTTTCCTGAGCTAATGGCTTGGGTGACCGAGTCATTCACAATCGAGGCCATGGTTATCTTATTAAGGTAACTGAATAAGTGTTCAGAAAGGTGCCAAGCAGTAAAAAGCTGTCACAGTTTGAAGTGGGCAGCTCCAGATTACAAAACATAAATATCTCTAAAAGAAAGTTTCTTCCATCTACTTATAAAGGGACAGACACATCAAAGTCAAAAAAATGTATTTCTTATGATTAGTACAAAGATGAACTTAATTCATTCTTGATCTACATGTGATTCAAACTCCTTATCTCTCCTGCTTTCTGATACTGAACCCAGACCTAAAAACTCCATTGCTGACTAATCATTCCTGGTAAATGATAAGCATCACCATATACCATCTGCATTTCCTTTTCTTCATGCAAAGCCAATAATCTTTCATATCTGCTTTTAATGCTTTCCCTTAATTTTTATTTTGATCCTCTCACCCACCTCTTTTGAAAAGGTATTTGCAATTCACAATTCCCATCCCTATACACAACAGAAGTAATTAAAACACTAAAGATATAGAAAGAGCCGTAACAGCCTTGCTGCTCTCTGGCCTCCTTGGAAAAGCCCTAAACCACCTCCCAGCCTTGCTGAGCCTCCTCCAAGACACCCAGTCTGCTTTTATCAAGAACAGTTGAGAGACTGATAACTTATCTTTAACCCTCACTGTTAATGAAGCTGAAGAGAGTCCTGTTATTAATAATTATTTATCTGTGCACCATCACAGTTTTAAGTCTCATAAGCCTCTCTCACTGCATTTAATGATACTACTAACAATTTGAAACAGGTCCTATTATAACTCTTTTATTCATAGATGCTGAAAGCCATTATACCATTCTAAGTGACAATCCTTTATTGAACCCTTCTCACAAAAATATAAGTAACTTTTTTTAAGGCATACACAAAATGAGGAAAAGAAAGTGCAGCAGCATTCATGACAAGTTTGGGTTTTTTCCTCCTATGTATATGACTTTTCCCTGTAGGAAATAAATTAGGACAAGAAGCCCGTTGTGGAACAGTGCAAATCATCAAATGTCAGACTAACCCGAGTTCTTTAATTGCACGCATTCACCACTACACACTTGGGGGTGCAAGGACTTCCTTCTGCTACAGTAATTTTGTTTAACTTTTACTCTGAAACTAATAAAAACAATTGTTCTCTTTATGTTTTTGGTGGATTGACAGTGTGCACATAAGGTACAGAATGCCTTTTTCATGCACATTCTGTGATTATTCTTCTGTCTCACGTTTCAACAGTTGAAATGAACCCTCTCCTTCCTTATTGCTCCATTACAACCCCATACTGCACACTGATACTCCACAACAATAAAAAATCACCCCGCAACACACACAAAAAATATTTTATAAATACTGGTGTTCATCACATGATTGAAAACAGAAAAGAATTTTCTTTTAATTTTTTTCAATGTAGACTTCAAATCTCCCTGGGCAGGTCTGAATTCCTCCTAGTATTGTTTGTACTCTGCCTTAAAGGTAACACAACATGTGCTTTGGAACTGGGGTGTGTTGAGTTGCTTTGATGCATTTTCTGTGCACTCCAGGACTGTTTAGATAGTGCAGTGAATCAAGGAACCATGATAATTTTGCAACAGATTTAGCCTGTACGCATATTAATATTCAGATGAATAAACAAAGTCCCTTCCTTACAGTGTTCCTCCAGAACAGTCGTTCTGCACAACGGTGTGGAGACACTCTGGCTCTGAACTCTAATGAAGCTTTTCAAAAGCTTTTCCTAAACTAGAGAAGGCACTGGCACTTGAGAATCTAGAATGGGGCAGAATACATAATTCGGAATATAATTTCTTTCCCCTCAGCACACACACAGACAAATGTTTTTCAAAACAAAAATACCACAAACAAGTTCATGGATCTGAGAATAACTACAAAACATTATTGCCATTGACAATTGTTTTGAACTTTATTAAATCTTATGATGAGCCTATCCATATCAGTTTCTCATAGTAGTGCTGGGAGGATTTCTCAGGGCAATACCTTCAAACTCTCATCTCAGGAGCACTGCAGACTGTCCCCATGGTGACCTCAGAGACACTTAAAATTAAATTCACTGTACATGAAATGTAGATTTTTCTGGCTAATGGCACAATTGATCTTCAACAGTTATGGTGCTGAAGATATCCTGCCTTAGCCTTTTCCTGCAGCACAAGTACCTCTGCTGAGTGTTGAAATTCAACCCACAGAAAGCTAAAGCTTTCCAGGATTAGGCTGGAGGTATCTCAAGCTGCAGAGAAAGGACTCCCTCCTAAAGCTTTCAGTTATGTCCTGACCTGAACTCTGAAAACATTTCAATTTCAGCTCAAATTCTGATTGAGGTTGTTCCTCAAATATATGCTGCCAGTATCCAAAAAAACCCAAAAAACCCAAAAAAAAACCCCAACAAAAACCAAAACAAAAACAAAACCACCAAAACCAACAAAATACCTCCAAACCAACCAATCAAATAAATAAAAAAATCTAACAAAATAAAATAAAACAAAAAAACCCTCAAAATCCCCCTCAATAACTCTTTGAAAAGTATCCCCAAAGGCCTGTCTTTGCCATTAGTAGCACAGATGCATCGTACAATGATAATAAGCCAATCTTAAACTTTTTGAATTACAGAAACATCTTAAAATTGCACTTAAACTGAAATAATCAAATGCATATTTTTTTGCAAATTAATTAACAGATTTTTCACCTATCTGCCTGAAATGTGACCTCTAATTTTTGTAAAAATCTGTTCAAAATTTCTTGCTGTTTCAAGAAACTGATTCAGGCTACTAATTATTTCAAAGATATCTTTTAATATAAATTATGAAACAGAGCAGGCATTCTTCTTTCATCTTCTTAAACCAATGTGGTCCCCTAATGTTCACATCACTTGGGAATAGGCAACTTAAAATTTCACAATAAGAAAGACATTATTTAAAGATTAGGTGCATTTCCTGATTACACTGCATTTCAAGATTTGGATGAATACCAAATATTAAGACCTTTGTCTTCAGGACAGATTTATGAAATCTCAATGAGTTTCTAAATCTGCAGATAACAAACCTTGTAGGACTACAAATAAGCTAGAGGACAAACTAGGAATTCAAATTAACTTGACAAGTAGGAAAGCAGCTGAAAAACAAAGGATGTTTATTCAGTGGGGACAAAGGCAAGGTTCTGTATCTAAGCATGAATAATTAGCTATGCAAATGTAGGACGTGGATCAAGTAGTTAGCAGTTTTACAGCAAAAGATATGAGGTTAGCTATTCATCAGTGATGAACACCAGTCAACAATGTTACACTGTTGAGTAAAAGCCAAATACCCCCCTCAGACAGCTGGAAATTAGAGTCAAGATGCATCAGGCAATCTTTTCCCTCTAGGCAGGGCCAATAAAGCTTCAGCTGGAGCATGCCATGCAGCTCCTCACTTTGATTTCCAAGAAATATAGACTAACTGGAGAGAGGGAAACAGGGCACTGAAACAGCCAGGGTTCACTGCCTATGACAAAACACAGAAGTATTTGGAACTGTTTAGCTAAAGGATAAAATATGGTAAATGTGATGATAGTCTGTAAGTATGCAAAGGTTTTTTTGTCAGACAGAAGTGATGAACGTATCCGTATCCATAGTGTACTAGATAAGAAAAAAATGCTATTGCAATAGTAAAGATTCAATTTCCTCCCCAGAAAATTAGCCTCTATTCCAGCCCTTCACCCTCCCTTCTAACACAAGTGAGATGGACATCATCTCTAGCCTGGTATTTTTAACAGGTGAAAGAAATGACTGTTAGGAACAAAGCAGGTATAATACAGGCTGCTAAAGCACTTCTGAAAGTCCCTTCCAGTATGATTTCTGTTAAAAACCTAGCATGTACACATTCATACATGGACCAGAGCTAGAGAGTAAGGGCGATGAAGGCATGAGGAGTGACTTTTCTCCAGTTTTCCCTAACTGTGGTAGAAGCACACAGCAGGGACAGAACCAACTCAAGCTTCTTACTGTTATTTGGTATTAGGGGAAGAACATATGCCTAGCTTCTCCAATTTGGGCTGGCAGTCTGGTTTTCCACCTTCGGAAAAACACTGATAAATCATACCTAACAAATTATTCCAAGCAATAACCCAACATTGCTCATTCTCATCATCAGCTACTGTTTTGTTCCCACCTACAGTGATTAACGTGCATCCTTTTGAAACAGGCAGGGACATGCCTTTGGAGTACAGACAGAAGAAGGGAGTACTCCTCTACTAAGAGAACACTGTCATTGTCATTTCAGAAATTAGTAGAGACAAAGGAAAGCCCTGGCTATAACAGTACAATTACTCAAAACAAAAAGGAAGAAGCTGGGTCAGAAAAGAGCTCCTCCAGCTTTGCTTTACAAAGAACACATTCTCTGAGCTTCCTGTTTGGAAGCCTGGTATTTTTAGAGGGGGTGTGCATGGGCGTGTGTGCATTCGGGGGTTTTTAAACCAACAAGGAGATGCCTTGGGTTTATCTTATAGAAACCAATATACTGCCCAAGCTTTTTATACTCATCACGCTACCTAATTCAGAGGATTAAATTACAGATCAGATATTCTGATGCAAGGCTGAAACCCTGCAGAGACCACATGGATGGTGGAAGACAGTGAAATATGGGAATAAATGGTAGAGTTGTGCTATTATATTTCAAGAAAAGTTGTTGCTTCCTGGGACTACAGCAAGTACTTAATGAAAAAGCCAGAAAGCTACGGAACGTTAGGCAACATTTACAATCCAGACACCTGGGTCTTTCTTACAGTATATAAGCCACCTAGAAAAGGGTTTTCACTGCCTTGTGGAAAGTTCATTCCAGAGCAGAAACTGTGGCAGAGGTAAACATGGTAAGTGACAGGTGAAATCAAACAGAAACAAGCATTGAGAGTTAACATCAAAGGAAGCTTGGAGTTGTATTTATAAGCCAGAAATATACAGCAAGGAATTGTTGTGCACATATGATCTGCGGTGCTGCAGCAGTATCTATCTTTGCTATCACAGTCTGAAAAAAAACAAACACCAAAACCACAAAACATGTGGTTATTGCTGTGTTACTGCTTTGAATCTAATCTTTCCCATCATCCAAATTCTATTTCTTGATGTAAACATACTGAGGATATTTTGAGAAGTGAAATCACCACCCAAAGTGGTCAAAGGCCTCACACAGCAAATGGGACAAGAAAATGAAAATATATCTACAACTCAAGTAAAAATAATGCCAGGCAACAGATCTTCATATAATATTTGCTAGGCTATCATGTTTTGCAAATTAAATTTCTGAAGGGAGTTTGTATGTGTAAACACAGCAAGCAGTACTTAGTTAATCCATAAATGTATTGGCTCAAGGAACAGTTTTACCACATGGTGTTATTTAGAAATATGTGAGGCTTCTGGAAATTCAAAATTTCACTCTGCTGAAGAGCTTTAATTCCTGTTGCCCTGAATTTTCATAGCATCAGGTTTCAGAATACCTATTGGCAAAAATAACAACACTGATTCAGATAAAATGCAATTTCTTATAGAGAAAACAGCGAGACAGATTAGACTTAAGGACATATTCTCCTCTTGATATATGTGCTTAATTCCCCTCAGCACTAAAGGGTATTATTTGCATGTTTTCAGAACAGACTACATGCCTTTCAACTTTACTGTAATATGCAGGTTCCATTTCAAAAATGAGTGGGTGTTAAATACAAGAGCATAGCACACAGTACTCAAGATGATTTAATGATACAAATAACATGACTGCACCATGCCAGAAGGGTTCAAAGTGTGGCTGAAGGAGGTTTAAGTTAGCAGCCCTCTCCATCAGATAATTTCTAAGGCCATCAAAATGTTTGCTTTTACTTATTTGTGTTTGCTGTGTTCAGCCAAGAGATTTCCCCTTTTATCCCATGTATACAAGTGAGACTCCTGCAACAGGGCTTGCCAAAAATCCCACAGTAGAGAGAAATAAATTACATCAGTAACACCTCTATTTAGGCTTTAAAACACCTATATCAGTGTGTTAAATACATAAGGTATTAACAATTTGCTTTGAAAAATTAGAATATGAACAGAAACCAAGTTTTTTACATTATTTCTTCATATTTCTCACTACGTTTATAGATCCTTGGGCAAGTAACACGATATTTGTGTCTCAGTTAGACTTTGAGGTTAACAGTTGGGCTCCATCTTGCAGGTATTTTCCAACCTTAATGATTCTGATATCTCTGATGGAAGTGAGATTTAACTCGAGACTGCTCACAATTTGGCAAGATCAGTAGGGAACATCACAAAAACGCAAAGCATTTTCTTAGGTCGTACAAATGCTGCAATAAAGAGTAGATACCAAGGGGTGCCAGTATTAAATACGAGGTCAAACACTTGCAGTAGCAGGCAGGAATAAACAGAAGAACAGGAGAAAATGTCAGCTATCAGAATAGCTATATTTTCAAGATAGATTTTTCTCATCTGTTTTAACTTCAACACTGACTGTGGGACAGAGTCTAGCAAAATATTTTACTAACCTATGAAAATAAATGGTTGGATGCAACCCTAAATATGTGTGTACACATGGCATTCCAGTACTGATCAACAGAGATGTCTTAGAAAGCGACCCAGAGCATCTGAAGCAAACAAAAAATAAACTGCACTTTAACTACATGTTAATCCAAATGCCTAGCACCAAGCAAACAATCAAACTTCTGAAGAGGCCTGCTTAAAACAAATTAAAAAACCCCAAAATGAACAAACAAACTTCCAGCCTCCTCACCTGTTACTATAATAACAATAAAGCAATAGGTTAGACATATCAGAATTGTATTATCACAACTATATTCTGGTACAGAAATGATAAAAATTTAGAGGACCATGAAATATTTGATAGAGCTGCACGTTTCTCAGTTTTCCTAAACTGACTAACACACTCTCAGCAGGCAGAAAAAAAGAAAAAGTCAAGTCAAAACCTCTTTTAAATAATTTTAAAGATATGATACTACCACAACAGAGAAACTAATACCAATCTAGTTTTACAACCCATTTACAAGTAGTTACAAATAGAAATGTATAAAAGAAAACCCAAACCCCCTCAGGTGACAAGAATAATACTTTTGAAGTATAAAAATGTTTCATGACAAAACCTAGGAGACAAAATATACAGACTTAGGGTTTTTTTTCTTCTTCAAGATAAAAAGAAAGCTTGCAGGACACTGAAGAAAACAGAGGAATGCTTAAACCAGCATTTGCTGCACTCAGGTGGGAATGTCAGCACCTGCTCCAAGGGATGCCCAGGTTGCATTTCTCCACCCAAGGGGGTGGCAGAGCCGAGGCAAAGACATCTCGTAGTCTCCTGAACAAACCCACTATTTTATCTTTTTGACAGTTAAGATAGAGTTGGATAGCAAGGGACACAGACAGAGTTTAAAACACCTTTCTCACCCCTTTACCCTAAGCTCTACTCCACCACCAAGCTGCTCTCCCTCCCCAGGCAGGGCAGGGGTGCTGGGGCGAGGACCAACACACAGCAGTGCCTGTCTGCAGCCCCTTTCTCCTCAGGGGGCTGCTCCAGCATGGCCTTCCCCCCACGGGGCACAGCTCCCTGGGGATGAAGCTGCGCCTGACACAGGCTCTGCCTCACCAAGCAGAATGGCTGCTGTACCACACCCCGTGATACCCACCAGGTGCCCTTCCCGCTCTCCTCATGGCCTGAGGGCTGGAACCCAAACAGGTGCCCCTGGGCTGCCGTGCCCATGGCTGAGGGCTCGGCTGTGCTCTGGGGGCAGCCGGAACCGGCTGGAACCGGCTGGAACCGGCTGGAAGTGGCTGGATGTGGCCAGGACAGCCCCGGTACTGACTCCCCTCGGGCAGGCCTGGCAGCCCCCAGCACCGACCCCTCACCGCACAGACCCAGCACAGCCCATGAGGGCCAGGGCACAGGCCGAGCTGGGAACTCGCATCCCACCTGTAATATTTAGGTTTTTAAAACCTTGCGCTCGCCTGAGCGAGTGGCGTTGGGCAATTCCACACTGGGCACTGCATGATCCATTTTCCAAGGTGCCCACAGAAGGCGGGAGGTTTCCACCCTTTCTCCACACCAGCACTCAGCCCCTCAGCCCAAACCTCACTTTGACAGAGGCTGCTCTTGAGCTGTGGTAACACTCGCCATCTAATCGGAGCGCTTCTCTAACGGGTCACTGGCCACCACCGTGTTCAGAGGATGAAGACACCATGGATGCTGATGTACCAAACCCCGAGTGTGGGTGAGTGCAATCCATGATTTTCCAAGATGCGGTCTCACTCCGTTTTTTTACTCCAAAGATTCAATTCCCCTTTGACACCTAACCAAACTAGCAATTAGTTGTCAAGGCATGGCTGAAATGTCAAAATAAAACCAGTGGATTTAATCAGAATTTCCGTGGTAGCTGAAATGATGCTGTTTAATGGCTGAAATGGGTTGCAATAAAAGTGAGTTGACTGTGTATCCCTGAAAATTGATTTCTGGAAGAATAGTCAAACACAATTGCTTCAGGAAAGAACATTAAAAAAATATTAAACCATGGGTCTCTCAATTGCCTTAAAACATGGGCATAAAATCTAAGTCTCTTCAGGACTATACCAAATTTAGCTCGAGATTTAGCTGGAGAAAATAAATTTAGAAAGGGAGATTTATTTGGAATAAATCTTCAGAACAGCCTAGCTGATTGCCTTTTCATAAAGACTACATCTTCTGGGGGAAAAACATGTTAACTAACTCTCCCTGGTGCTTTGGTTATTTGAGGTTTTTTGGTGAAATATCTCATTGTTTTCATTTTATAGCCACAGACAATAGGGCTCTCTCATGAGGACAATGTCTACAAAAAAGTTTAAAAAAACTTGATTTGAAAATGGTAGGTTTGACCCATGAGGTCAGAACTGGAAACATCATTCTACATGTGACACTTAAATTGGACAAGTATCTATAAGTATCAAATAAATATTTTAAAGATAAAAGTATTTGCTAAACAAGATGTTTGTGTTGATATTACCATAGACACCAATTTCACAACATCTCAAGAAGCACGTGCAGATCATGTTTACAACTTTTTTTGAGGTGAAATGCTCTGCTATTCATGTTTGTTCTTAGGGATTTTTTTCAGTTTGACAACTAAGTTTTCTAGGTCTCAATAAACTGTGGTTTTATACAAGATATTTGAGGGAAAAAAAAGAAAAGAAGATGGAAATTGGTATTCTTTTTGCAATTCTCCTTCTGGATAATGACACAGAAAATACTTCCATCATGCAAATTAATCTTGTGGAGAAATGCGACAAACTGACGTTAACTACCTTGCTGTCAAATTTTAAAGCAATATCTCATCTTTCTTTAATTTTTGTAAGAACCTAAATCTATCAATACTTTTAAAAAGCAAAGTAAATGGGAAAAGAAATTTCATTAGCTTTACCTACATGTCCACTTTATCTTGATAATGTCCAGAGTTCAAAAGCTGAAGCTCTAGGAAACAGGAACAATTTCATATTTTGTCACTGCATGATGAGAAAGGACAAGTGCAATAACAATGCAGCAGATATGAGGATTTTCACAGTTACCAGCCAGCCTGTCACACCCCTCATTATCTTGCGTGCAGATGGATTTTAAAATATTTTTCCCAAGTATCCTGCAATACTGAAATGAATTCTATAAAATTATTTGCCATATGTTTATAAATACTATGTGCATAATGATTACACCTAGGCTGAAAGAGAGGGACATTTGCATATGGAAGCTGTCAGATGTCTCACTAATGGGCAATATTATTTATACATACACCTTACAATTAATTACAAATCAAGATTACTACTGGGAGAAGAATTAAAGACAGTTGGTTTAGCACAGTCTCACAGGCTTCATTTAGATGCATTGAACCTAAACACAATTTGGAAAGTCAGGAAAGGTTGTGTGGATACATAACTTTGCTGCTGCAAACACATAGCAAGCCACTTATCTCTTTCCTCCCAAATTAACACCTTGGGAATAGGATAAATGCTGTGACAGGTACTTTGAATCAAATATTGATATCAAAAGAACAAGAATTAGATAAATATTCCAGCAAATGCCAAGTCTAAGGGCCGCAATGACAAGAACTATAGGAAATATTGGAAATATCTGCCCATCCAGAGAGTTGTTCTTAAAGGGATACTCAGTGAAAGATGCGTGTAGAGTGACTTAAGAGATGCACCATTTCTCATTAACAAATAACTGCAAAGTCATTGCAGTATTTTGCAGCTCACAAACGCACGGGGCAAGAGCAATGAGAGGGAAGGAGCAGGTTGATGGGCCAGCAGGAACCAAGTACACAGAGTGGCCTGTGAGGGACGGAGCAGGGGGATGCAAGGCAGGCAATTTTGTCCCACCTCCTGCATTGGCTGCCCCATCTGCTGGGTGATCTCTTCTGTAACTCACAGAATATCCTGCAATTGAATTACCTGGTTTTGCCTGGCACAAAGAGTGGCTGCCAACCTGGCAAAAGCTTGTTACACCTGTTGTGTCTTTGCATTTTAATATCATTGTTTATCATTACTGTTTCATTAACTGCTGGCTCCCTCAAGAAGTATGCATTGTTCAATCTATAATAGAATTTTCCTACTCTGTGTGAAAATCTTCTTGCTCTTCTTTTGGGTAAATTTGCAAATCCAAATTAGAAATATCCTCATTAGCAACTTGCTTACACTTACATTTTGTATATTCTAAATGATTAAAGGCACTGTCCAAATCAGCAGTGGACCTTGGTCTCAGACAAAAAAAGAGATCATCCCCCTTTATTTTGGTGCTGTTTCATCCAATGTTTAATTACCTTCAGCTAAATACCCCTAAAACTGCTGAATATGAATTTGTTTTTACCTTTGTTTTGATCTCTGCTTCCATAACTTTTTTGTATAAAGGACCTTTTTTTTCTTTCAGTCCACACAACGTGATGGTGACTCTCCATGCAATCTCCTATTTTCTTTCTCTGTGTGTGTTCTGTGGTAGCTGTTAGCTCTGCATTGAGAGATGTCCCAGAACGGAAGTGCTGAATTACTAATGCACATGTAGGCATTCAGAAAATGTACCGTATGAATCTCAAATAGCATCTAATTTGACATGATGGCCTATTCAGCATGCACAATATTCACATAACAATCACAGTCCACTGCTGTGTTGTGCTAAGAAGCATGCAATCACTCTGTTAGGCTCACTTACAGAAAGGCTGCTTTTCCAGTCCAGTACATCAGCCTGACAGTAAACTCACTGTGTTGGAAATTTCTCAGAAATTATAAATCCTCTAGAAATAAACTAATTCATATGGCATTTAACAAACAAGACTCTTTTTGGTTGCTACATGTATCTAGTAATGGAATTATTGGAATTATTATAGCAGTGTTCATCTAATATGGAAATGTAAGTACAATGTAACCACCTTTCACCAATAGATCAGTCCATGTTTTGAAAACTGTTTTGGGGGAATTCATGCCAGAGATGTGTGCACTGATAATCATTACAGCAGTTACTGTTAATTAGTCTTTAAAAAACAAACAACAAAAAAGACATTCCCAGACATTTTGTGGATAGCACAAGAAGCCAGACCAAATTCCAGGAGAAGCTCTTCAAAGCTCTCATTTATTTCCCTACATGTGCTCTGCAGAAACTTCCATGACATTTCAGATGAGATGCCGTGAGAAAGGACACTGACTTTGTTCTTGCTTCTGTGCCAGCACCACAGAGGCACCTCCAAGAAATGGTTTGGACAAAGATTTTACAGCCTATATGTACTAAAATGCATGGACCTGTTCTGCATGTGTAAGGGTAAAAAGAAGCAGGCAGAACCCCCACCTACTTCATTAAAAAATAGAATGTCTTACTAATGCAGCATCACTTGTAGTTTTTCCTCTCTAATTCAGTAGCTGCAGAAATTATCATGCCCTGAACAGACTCCTCTGAACATCAGACTTCTCAGTGTGTGGAGTGATCTGACATTAAAATACATTCATTGACTGGCTGCAGAGCTGACTCCACGCACTATTCCCCATGTATCTTTGTTTAGTGGCTCTGCACAACAGATGGAATTTTATGTCATGCAGCATTAGGCTACTGTTAAATTTTAATTTCAATTAATGGTCTTTATACTCTTTCTTTATGCACACCAGGGATACTTTAGACATCCATTTCCCTTCTAATTAGCTTTTATTGCTGAATTCATTCTGAACCTCTGGAAGTCATTAGATTCTCTAGGATTTGCAGCTGAATTTACTTACTCTCTAATAAAATTAATCAGTCCCTCAAAAAAAAAAAGGAGAAAAAAAGCTGAATTTGGTCTACTTTTATACATAAAGGTAATTATTAAAAGTCTGAAGTGTCTACACATCCTTTTCTGCTACAGTTTGCTTGCTAATATTGACTTTTATCCTGGTTATTGACATCAGTGATTCTCAGGTTGATGCTTTGCCTACTTCATTTAAAATGAAACCTGTTTCCAAGGCTGTGTCTCCTAGTTTATGGCACAACATCATTTCTACACCACTCTGTGTCAAAGAGCAGGTTTTTATGGGGAGTTTCCCTAGAATATTGTGCTCACTGTAAAACTGAGCCTAAGGCACAGGTAATTTTCACAAGCACTGCTTGAGAAACTTGGATGATCTATGCTGAAAAATTGTAATAATATAAATAACTTTTTTCTGTTGGAAAAAAGAGAAACAACCAAGGTAATGCAAGAAAGAAAGGAGTCAATATCACACCAGTGTGACTGCTTTCTGTATTTAAACATTTGGACAGTTGCTTATAAAAGGTCTTGGCTAGCTTAGTGGCATAACAACATTAAGCTCTAATTTATCACTGTGCTCTAACTCTGAAAATTGAATAATATACCTTCAGGGGAGAGGTAGTGAAAGATTTCTTATTGTATAGATTATAGTGGAATATTTATGACACTAGTTAAGAGTCCATGACAACTTTTGTGGTAACCTCCCATTTTGAGAAGCATAAATTCGATGGTTATGATATGGCCACAACACAAGTAATTAGTAAAATATTGCAATATTTATAAGACTCAGGATTGTACTTAGCACTTAAAGAGTTTCCTTTATTTATGGTTTTTATAATATCAACACACATACTGGTGTGAACCTGGTTATGAACATGCTATAGACAGTTCTATTTAGGTGTCTAAATAAAAAGGTACATTTATACAAGAGACACCATCTGTGACATCTGTATGGTTGTTACATGGTTCAGTGCAGTGGTAACCCTTGATCTCATTACTTCCTACAGGCAGGTGCATCTCATGCAATCATTCTTCTATTGAACTCCATCATTTGGAAGGACCTGGCTTAAGAGAGGTGACACCTTCATAGACAAAAGACATTTTTATAGCAGACAAGCAGTGAAAGTTGTGAGAGTTTACAGCCAAGGGTCTAAACACTGCTCTGAAACAGATGTGTAACATAAAATAAATACTTTCACTGGAAGCATAAGAGCTATGGCAGCAAGGGTGGTGGTTATTTACCTGTCCAGTTTGGCATCTCCATACTCAGGATATCCTCACCAAACCAGCTCCAGATCTCCTGCTTAGTAGAAGAGAGGAAGAAAAACATTGACAAGAAAGGGCAATTCAGAATTGCAGACTAATTAACGTTGCCCTGGTTTGCTTCTGTAGTAATGGCTGATTTTTGTCCATTCTGATTTTTTTTCCAATTCCACATACTACGCCTAAAAGCAACAATAGCTGCCTTTATTGTAGTATATTTCCCCTCAGCTCTCCCATCTCTTTGCCAAGTGCACGCTCTTGCAAAGACCAAGCCTCTCCCATCTCTGCAGCAGGCACAAGTGGGCATGAACAAAAGGACAAACTTGGCTGGTGGGCTCATGGAAAAGGGCGTGAAAGCAATGACAGCTCAAAAATGTACCAAACAAATAGACACAATTCCAAAAGGAATGCTTTACACTGAGTCATAGTTTGGGTGCTCAAGCAAAATCTACAATCCCCTACCTACCATGTTGCTGTTCCTTAGCTTCCAGGGAGAAAGGGACAACAGGAAACCTCTGGAGAGGGGTCAAGCATTCACAGTGGTCCTCCACAAGGGAAGGGCATTGAATATTTCAGAGCAGACCAAGGATTTTTCCTCAATCAATCAGATAAAAGTTCCCATCAGATAAATGGTGCCTTCTCCAGGCATTGCCTCAGAAAGGTGCCATCAGTCTCACCTTATAAATACAAACTAAATAAATAGTGCAAAAGATTGAAAAAAAACCGCCTTTGAAATTCACATGATCATAAACTTTTCTTCTCTTGTATAATAATGTAACTAAACATAAAAAAGTAAGTACAGTAGAAGCCTAGAGAATTAGGTCACTCAAGGAAATTAAAAGGCCAAATCAGCTTTGCCTTTGTGGAATAGCTGGTAAAAACAAAAGCAAGAATTAGACCACATGGTATTTTCTTAGGCTTCTTCATTATTATTTCCAGGCAGTGCTTTTTCACAAGATTAAAACAAAAATAAGTAACTGTATTTATAGAAAATGCTTAAATATTCATGGTCATGAAGCATGGCACAACCTCGTTTTATGTTATTCAGACTCATAAAATGTGAAATAAAATTATACTTTTCCCCCAATTCAACCTTTTTAAAAGGGAATGCTGACTAAAACAAAAGAATCACGCAAAACAGATGATCAGAATAAAAGGATGATCTGAAGTATGGATGTTAACTGAAAAGCTTTCATTTTTACTCAAAAGCTATTTTGTGTTTTCATCTGGAATTTTGGGGTTTGTGATATTTTTATGCATAAATATGTTTAAACAATTGGTAATACAGATTTATCTATGAATTTGTTAGTCTGGAATTTTAAATACTCTCAAGAATTCAAGCTGGTCAAAAATGAAGTAATAAAATCTAAGCCACCTGCTCCAATTAACATAACCATTTTCTTCTCTGCTTTATGTAACTATTTTTCCCATGAACACATTGCACATGCAAAATTTGGAACACCAGTGTACTTCCTCGGGTTTATGTTTTCAATATTATTAAGTTTTACAAATTTTCAATTTTCACTTAATCCTCATCCAAGTAAATTTATTTTTTAACATGTAAAGACAACTAAGATTTACTGATTAGTAAAGTTGCGGTTGGGTTGTTGTTGTCGTTTTTAAAGCTGATGCATACTTCTGATGTCTGTGCAGTTTTTGCTTTAAAGCACAGAGTTTAGAGTTCCCTGAAATTTTTGAGCACTTGTCTTTGAAGTATCATGTGTGGCGTCCCTTCTCTTGAAACATTCAGACCTGTTTCTGCCAGTCTGGGCTCTGCAGCCTCCTCACCACAGAAACCCAGGAGCTGCGCCTGCGAGTCGCTGCTGCCCTTCCGAGCTTATTTCCTTCTGCAGCTTTTGTTTGGGATTATTTTATTGTGTCAGTGACTAACAGGCCCCCTTGGGCTGTCATCCTTTATTGCCTATTCCTGACAGCTGCAAAAATACTGGCTTCCTTTTTTAATCATGAAATGATTTGTTGCAGGAATGGGGAATGCTACAGTTTCCTCCACATAACGTTCTTCAATCAGAAAATTGTAATTTCTCAGATGCATTAGCACAATATACTAGGAAACAGCTGCATAATTTAACTTAATTGTTGAGCAATATCTCATTATAGCTAGACAGTAAATTCAGCAGTTCACTTTTTTGTGTGTGCCTCTCATCTTTTCAGTGCTCACATCATGTTCTCTTTTTCATCTGCTTTTCTTCTCCCAAAGGTGCTGGAAAAGAGCCATATTTGCAATAAAAATGAATTTAATCTTCTTTAAGAATCAGTTTAAATTCATGGTAGATGCTTAAGATTCAAATTGATAGGAAAATAAGTCTTTCTTGATAACCCTAGAAAGCCTGATAGCAAATATTCATCTGTTTTTTAAACAAATAAAAAGCTCCATCCAAAATCCAAGAGCAAGTAATAATTTTATTTTGAAATATATCTTAATTTCTAAAGGCCTATGATAGCAATAAATATTCTTCAGCAGAGTAGAGGTGGAGAGCTTCAAAAAGAATACAATTCAATGCCAGTGCTGAGTATCTAATATATAACTTGTTTTAAGACACTACAAGACATGAACGATTTGCATTCCCCACTAGTTCATCTAAGAAAATGTAATTTATGGTATGAAATTGATAGGGCAATATTGGCAGGCTGACACTATCTCTTCTCTAGACATTCAGATAATATAGTACCTTTCCTCTTTCTCTTTCTCTCTTTCTCTTTCTTCTCTTTCCCTCTTTCTCTTTCTCCTTTCACTCTTTCTCTTTCTCTTTCTCTTTCTCTTTCTCTTTCTCTTTCTCTTTCCTCTTTCTCTTCTCTTTCTCTTTCTCTTTCTCTTTCTCTTTCTCTTTCTCTTTCTCTCTTTCTCTTTCTCTTTCCTTCTCTTTCTCCTTCTCTTCTCCTTCTCCTTCTCCTCTCTTCACCTTCTCCTTCTCCTTCTCTCTCCTTCTCCTTCTCTTTCTCCTTCTCCTTCTCCTTCTCCTTCTCCTTTTC